>NC_138376.1:57927255-57966277 GCF_054177405.1 Leptonychotes weddellii
GTTCTTTTTATTACCGCATTCATCTCCCAGTAATCCATTTAATAATAACAATTATAATAACATCTTGAATTCAAGCAGTGCCTTTAGCACTACTTTCTCCTCTGTCGGTTTCTATTTCTTTGATAGCTTTCCTCTCAATACTTACATATAAAATGGAAAGATGTGGAGGACAGAATTATAAATATTACTTTATAGGATAATTTAGTCAAATATGGCAATGCCCAGAACAAATTACTGAAGACTATTTTGTGATTTATGGTTTATGTGACAAACTGCTCTATAAAATAGAGGCTCAATAAAAGCCAGAAGGCCTTCAATAAGGGATCATCTGCTACAACCACAGACCATCAAGAGAATACAGGGCACACAATGTCCATGCGGCAGCATGGCATAGAAGAAAGAGCATTCACTTTAGAGTCAGAAAGACCATTAGTGAAATTGAAATTCTTGCTCTATCCTTAACCAACTGTGACCTTGAGCAAGTTTCTTAACTTCTTTAAAAGTTAGTTTCCTCTGCCAAAAGTTGAAATGCAGATTAAATTAGATAATATAAACATACAGTAGACACTCAGTAAAAAGTAGTTGGCATTTTTACTATTCTCTAAATCTCAAAGATAACAACTCTACAGCTTCTATGGTATGTTACTGTTAAGAAAAATGGTCATTACCATTATTAAACACACATTTATTGAGCATTTAGTATATGATAGATTATTTTTCACAAAAATAGAATATATGTTGAGATAGGTTATTTTATTACTTTATCTTATAGATAAGGAGACTGGGAAAATCACAACTTTTCAGTGACCTACCTGCAAGCCTCCAGAGGTTTCTCATTGCCGTTGGAATAAAATCCTGACCACTTACTGTGGCTCACCAAGCCCTGTCCTTCCTCCTTCCATGACTCATCTCCTACCACCACATCCTCACCCTAGGTTTCCAAACTCAACAAGCTTGTTCTCTCTGTGTAGAGTCCCTAAACTAAGGGCCTCCCACCCCCTACTTCAACCCCCATTTTTGCATGGCTATCTCCTTGTCATTCAGATCTTAGAACAAATTCCATTTCCAGAGAGCCCTTTCTCAACCAGCCAATGGATAGTAGCCACAAGGTTATTCTCTGTGACATTACCTGATGTTAATTTTCTGCAGTTCTTACTCTCTGATTATTGTTCTTATTTAACTAGCATTTGTTTGTTGCTGCCCCCCCACCGCTGCCACACACACACTCTCGAATGTCAGCCCCAGGACGCTGTCAAGGAACCTTAATAGCTGTATTCACTTCTGCATCCCCAGTTCTTAGGACACTTCCTGGCACATGTTTGGTATGCATAAATATTGTTGATTGAATGAATACGTGAACAAGTCACCTTAATCTCTTTGATGTTGAGAGACTTTTCTTGTGTTCAAAACTCAAACTGAGTCACTTTCTCCAGTTCACTAGGCACAGAGAACAAACAGTGCAACTCATGTATCAAACATCTTCTATTTGCTAAAACATAGTAACTAATTTACCCCTTAGATTTTGGAATGCAAAACACTGAAAGGATTACTTCGCATACATATATCCACCTCATTCTTCCCTACTGTGACTAAATTACTTATTGTATATTGGTTTCTGTTACATCTATTCCAGTCTTGGTTTAATGCAGAGGGTATTTTTTAATTCCCACCACCCACCACTGCAGCTGCCTCCATGTGCCACTCTGCCCCTTTGAGGTCTGCACCAGGAGGACACCCAGCACTGACAGTGACCAAGATACCACCCTAGGCTCTTTGTGCCATTCCTAAACTTCCCAGTTCTGGGTAAGCAATGTCTGTGACCAGCTGGTAATGTCTCTGTAACGTTTCCTCCTGAGATAAGAATATCTGTTCTACTGGGACGCCTGGGTGGCTCAGTCGTTAAGCATCTGCCTTTGGCTCAGGTCCCAGGGTCCTGGGATCGAGCCCCGTGTCGGGCTCCCTGCTCTGCGGAAAGCCTGCTTCTCCCTTTCCCACTCCCCCTGCTTGTGTTCCCTCTCTCGCTGTCTCTCTCTGTCAAATAAATAAATAAAATCTTTAAAAAAAAAAAAAAAAGAATATTCTACTGGGTTGTAATGGGAATTAAATGAGGTAATGCATGCAAGGTGCCTGGGAACACTAAAAATTGTGCCTAATTCTACATACATGTTTGGAAAGAGCTAAATGGATGAATGTCAAGAAAGAGAAAAATAGGGGCGCCTGGGTGGCTCAAGTGTCTGCCTCAGGCTGGGGTCATAATCTCAGGGTCCTGGGATTGAGCCCCATGTCGGATTGGGCTCCCTGCTCGGTGGGGAGTCTGCTTCTCTCTCTCCCTCTTCCCCAGCTCATGCTTTCTCTCTCTCAAATAACAAATAAATAAATAAATAAATAAATAAATAAATAAATAAATAAATAAATAATAAATAGAATCCTTAAAAAGAGAGAGAGAGAGAAATATCAGAAACTCTTTAAAGTTCCAAAAAGGCAAACAGTTTCTCTGGTAGACGCAAATTTTCCCTGCCTAAGGTACTTTAATAAATAATTAACCTTACAGCTATTTGCTTATAGCTAAGAGAGGAATCCTGTCATACAGCAATAAATTATTGCTCTAATATAAGGAACAAAACAGAATAAGGTTTGTATTTTTAAAAGGTATATATTTCAGATTTTTTTCCAAAACAATTCAAACAACTTGCAAAGAGACTGTCTTAAATAAATCTCCACACACTGTGGGCCCTTCAGAACACACTGCAGAATGTAGCTAAGTGGTAGAAGCTCCAAAACAGATAGGGTAGCAAAGAGGGCAAGATGGGGACAATTACATGTATGGGCAATGAGATTCTCATTGCCCAAAGTTAGAGAGCTTTTAATTTTAAATATTATCAGTTCTAAATCAATTAAAATTATTACAGTGTAATAATTATTTTCAGTGTACAAAATTAAGAGCATCCAAGAGACAGACAAATGGAAACTAATTCAGAAACAAGTCTCTTTGAATTTGTTCCCAGGTGTTCTTGTGAGAGAAGTTGAAGGTAGGTCAACATGGAAATTAGAGAATTGACAAAAAACAGAGGTAAGTGGACATACCAGTAATACCTCTGAAAAATTGTCTAAATACTTCCTTTTAATTCAATTTAGTTAATGCTTATTTAGTCCCTTCTATACATAACAGCATGCCTGCTTCTCTGTTATGTACCTTGTGATTCCCAAGACATCACTCTCAGTTTAAATGTTCACAAATTTTTTTAAGCTTTCAATTTTGGCTAAATAGTTTTCACTCATTGATTTGGGACCTGAACTTCAATATTTAGATTAATAATGAAACTTGCAAGAAAATTCCACCAACTTTGCTAAAGATAATGTTCTTTCTTATCCTTTTCCTTTTCTAAAGTTGTAATTTCTTTTCTGTTGGTTCAAAAATTCTATGATATTCCCACAAAAACTCTACTCTCACCGCTATTATGATATATGCACACTCTACATTTAAAATTGATTCCAACTTACACAAAAAATAAAAGGATAACAATGAGGACTTATTATTCACATTGGAGACCACTTCATAAAAGGATTCATGATAGGTTTCCATCAAACATAGCGCTTCTTTCATGCAATTATACTATTCAATTTACAAAATTGAATTTTCACAAATGTATCTATTGCCCAAAGTGCAGTAAACCATAATCTATGAAAATCACTACATTTCATGATAGATCAAATGAAATAAGCCTCACAGATTTCTATTAAATCTTAGGTCGGAGGGGTTTTGTTAAGGAAATTCAAGAGTTCATAGCTTCATTTAAGCATCACAAGATGCTCTAAATTTCATGAGAAAGTAGGTCAAGATAGTGCTACCCCCCTAATGAGACATGGTGGGGTGAGAATTACATGAGAGAGGGCAAGAAAAGGAATAAGTTCCTGGATAATGTCAGGGTTCAATGCTCCATGAATATTCTCATGTTGCTCCATGATTAGAGCTTTTTGAGCAAAGATACCTAGCAACCTGCATTACAGGGTAACTGAAATAGAGACCCTAAAAATAGAGACGACTGGAGAGACCTCTTAACTCTCCTTGAAGCCATTTACTTGGGGTAAATGCCTTGCTTGAGTGTGAAATAAGATCTTCCCACCCTCTATCCAGAGAAGAATTGTTTAAATTCTAGAGCAAAAGTCTCTCTACATCTTCTGAGGGGAAGACAAGCAGATGTGCCAGCCACTCTACATAAGATATAAGATTCATAATTTTAGGGTTCCTCTCCTGTGGTGCCTGGGCAAGGACATCAGGTCTTACTTACGTCACTGTGTGGAGAAGTGGGGCCTGGAGAACTGGCACTAAGGTGCTCCGTGAGAAGTAATTTGTCTATTTTCTGATCCAGAAAACTTGGGTTCCCTGTCAAGATAAATAAATAAATTAATTAGACAT
Source organism: Leptonychotes weddellii (assembly GCF_054177405.1). Lineage (NCBI taxonomy): Eukaryota > Metazoa > Chordata > Mammalia > Carnivora > Phocidae > Leptonychotes > Leptonychotes weddellii. Next base: position 57,931,673 of record NC_138376.1, read on the forward strand.
TTAAAAAATGACAGATAAAAAGAGAATTTGTGGATAAAGAAATGTAACTAAATTGAGGGCAGAGGGAAGAACCCTCTTACATAGACCAGAATTTCTCAATTTTGGCCTTTTGAACCACTTAATTCTCTGTTGTGGGAAACCATCCTATGCATTGTAATGATGTTTCGTGGCACCCCTGGCCTCTATCCACCAGATGTCAAAAGCTCCCCAACAGATGTCAAAAGCTCCCCTCCAGTGGAGACAACCAAAGATAGCTCCAGACATTGCCAAATGCCTCCTAGAGTGCAAAATTACCCCTGGTTGAGAATCACTGATACAGACATATTAAATGTCACCAACTATGGCCTCAAATTCATAATAGTCTTCAAACATGGCCTATTAAGTGGCCACAGTGCAACTGCTGTTCTCCTTTTGCTTTAGCAAACATTACCCCAGTATTAGTTTGGATCATTAAACTAAGGTTACTATATTCCAAAGCAATACTTCAGGGGATTATCCTATTTAGAAAGTTAGCTCTCCTAGACTAAATTATGTGATCTATTAAAGAGAGTAGTCCAGTTAGCTGGACAATAGTAGTCCAATTAAAAAAAAAAAACAAATATAAAGTTGTTTGCAATTTACAGAATTTCAAGGTTGGAAGAGACATAACTACTCATCACTTCTGACCATACTTATATCCCTTTTTAAGTTTTTACTTAATTTTTACTTAATTCCAGTTGGTTAACATACAGTGTAGTATTAGTTTCAGGTGTACAATATAGTGATTCCATTCAACACCCTGTGCTCATCACAAGTGCACTCCTTAATCCCCTCACCTATTTAACCCATCCCCCCACCCATCTCCCCTCTGGTAACCATCAGTTTGCTCTCTATACCTAAGAGTCTCTTTCTTGGTTTGCCTCTCTCTCTCTCTCTTTTTTTTTTTCCCTTTGCTCATTTGTTTCGTTTCTTAAATTCCACATAGGAGTGAAATCATATGGTATTTGTCTTTCTTTGATTTATTTCACTTAGCATAATTCTTTCTAGCTCCATCCATGTCATTGCAAATGGCAACATTGCATTATTTTTTATGGCTGAGTAATATATATATATATATAAATATAAAATATGTAATTGCCTATAATATGTAATATATATTACATATAATATGTAAGTATATATAATATGTATAAGTCTTATATATAATATGTAACTGAGGCCATAGTAATATATATATATATATATATATATATATATATATATATATATATATATGTGCTTTAATATTCTCCACAATATCCCTGGTGAGTTATGGTCCACCCAGTGCTTGAACATCTCCACTGATAAAAAAGGTTATTGCTTTCTAGATAATTTGGAATTTTAGAATTTTCTTCCTTAAACTGAGGAAAAACTATCTCCTTTTAGCTTCAACCAGTGATCCAGTGGGTCATTCAAACAAATCAAAATACCTTCCCACATAATAGAATATAACATATTTGTATTCAATAACATATTTCTCTAGTATCTACCATTTTTGGATTAAATACCTATAATTCTTTCCACCATATTTTGTAAAGCAGGATTTTAAGTTCTTCCATCTTCTTGACCATTCTGTGAAATATTTAGTTTGTTCATGTAGCTTTTATAATCTGGTTTCCAAAATTGAATGTCATACTCAAAGTGTGATCTGAACATTATACCGTAAGAGCAGATAACATCATGTCCCCTTTCTAGATACTATGTTTCTTTTAATGTAGCCTAAGATGGCTGTGTTTAGCAATAAAGCAAATAGAAAGAAATGATAGAGGGACTTCTTGAAGTCAGTGATATAATTTTGATGAATAATAAAGAAGATAGAGATTCTGTTTTATTTCTGTCTTCTCTAACAAGGAAAATTATCTCTTGAAAGAAAATTTTAAAAGCAAGAATGGCTTTATCTCTTTTGTCAGACAAACCATACTGTTAATTCATATTGAACTTACTCTCAGTTTCAACTAGAAAATGTCCCCTTCATATATATGCTGCCAAATCCCCTCCTATCTTTATTTGTGAAGTTAGTATTTGGATCCAAGTTTAGAATCTTACATTTAATTTCATACCAGTGAATCTTTGTAAAAATATTTTCTAGATTTTTATTTAATATTACCATTGAACTCTCAAGTCTATGGTTATAAACTCTCCACTTTCATGCTTTTAGAAAAATGTAAGTTTGCCTGTTCCTCTCTCCTATCACCTCATATTGCTGTTTACATTTATGTACATACTTACCCTCTTTCATAGCCACCTTCTACAATATTTTTTCTACAAAAATGAATGAACCCCTTCAAGAGGGGGTGATGGGTGATTTTGCCATCAATGGACTTGTTCAAACATAGGCTAGATATCATTTACTAAGAATTCTCTTTCAGAAAATAATTCATTTTGATATAAAAGACAAAGGCAAATATGTATTTTCTTTATTATAAGGAAAATTATACCTTTGATGTGAAGCAACACATCTATTCTTTATTGGTTTGTTCTATTGCCAATATAACACATTAAGGTCTCTTTTGATGTTCTCATTTTTTCTGAGGCTCAATTTCTGAACTCCAGTCAAGGTTATGTTTGACCCAAGATGTTCTTGGAGATGTAAATAAGAATTAACGCTGAGCTTGGAATACTGCTCAAAATAAGAAAGAAGTTGTCCAAGAAACTAAACAGTATATAAACTTCCAGAATTGCATAAATATACTGAATATTACAGAATAACGGGCTTTGTCTTCACCTACTAAAATAAATAAACTTAAAGTTTTGTACTAGTTTACCAAAAATTCTTTAGAAGTTCTAGGGCAAAGAATTAGAATTAGGAGATTCATCAATAGGAAAAATTAAAATAACCTAGAAGCAATACAAAATCAAAATGTCACATTTCTATATGCTAATAATGAAGCAGTAGAAAGTGAAATTAAGAAAGCAATCCCATTTACAATTGCACCAAAAATAACACAATACCTAGGAAGAAACTTAACCAAGAAGGTGAAAGGCCTGTATTATGAGAACTACAAAATGTTGATGAAAGGGGATGCCTGGGTAGCTCAGTCGGTTAAGTGCCTGCCTTCAGCTCAGGTCATGATCCCAGGGTCCTGGGATTGAGTCCCACATTGGGCTCCTTGTTCAGTGGGGAGCCTGCTTTTCCTTCTGCCTGCCACTCCCCTTGCTTGTGCTCTCTCTGATAAATAAATAAATAAACCTAAAATGTTGATGAAAGAAATTGAAGATGACACAAACAAATGGAAAGGTACTCCATGCTCATGGATTGGAGGGAAAATATTGTTAAAATGTCCATACTACTGAATACAATCTACAATTTAATGCAATTCCTGTCAAAATACCAAGAGCATTTTTCACAGAGCTAGAACAATCCTAAAATTTGTATGGAACCACAAAAGATCCCGAATAGCCAAGTCATCTTGAAAAAGGAAAGCAAAGTTGGAGGTATCACATTCCAGATTTCAATTTATACTACCAAGTTGTAGTAATTAGAACAGCATAGTATTGGCACAAAAACAGACACATAAAGCAGTGGAACAGGATAGAAAGCCCAGAAACAAACCCTTGATATTATGATCAATTAATCTTCAACAAAAGAGGCAAGAATATACAATGGGAAAATGACAGTATCTTCAACAAATGCTGTTGTAATATGAAAACTGGACAGCTAGCTACCTGCAAAACAATGAAACTGGACCACTTTCCTACACCATAAACAAAAGGAAATTCAAAATGGATTAAGGACTTAAATGTGAGACCTGAAACCAAAAACATCCTCGAAGAGAACACAGGCAGTAATGTCTCTGACAATGACCATAGTAACATTTTTTTCTAGATATGTCTCCTGAGGCAAGAGAGATAAAAGTAAAAATGAACTATTTGGACTACACCAAAATAAAAAGCTTCTGTACAGCAAAGGAAACTATCAACAAAATGAGAAGACAACCTACTGAATGAGAGAAGACATTTGCAAATGACATATCCAATAAAGGGTTATTATTCAAAATATATAAAGAATTTATACAACTCAACACACAAACAAAACCAAATAATCCAATTAAAAATGGGTAAAAGGCATGAATAGACATTACTCCAAAGAAGATATAGAATTGGCCAACAGACACATGAAAAGATGATCAACATCACTCATCATCAGGAAAATGCAAGTCAACACCACAATGAGATACTACCTCACACCTTTCAGAATGGAGTTAAAATTAAAACTCAAGAACTCAATTGCATTAAATTGTAGATTGTATTCAGTAGTATGAACAAGTATCAGTGAGGCTGTGGAGAAATAAGAACCTTGAGCACTATTGGTGGGAATGCAAACTGGTGCAGTCATTGTGGAAGACAGTATAGAGGTTCCTCAAAAAAATAGAACTATCCTATGATCCAGTAATTGCACTACTGGGTATTTACCCAAAGAATATGAAAACACTTGAAATGATATATGCACCCTTATGTTTATTGCATCATTATTTACAATGGTCAAATTGTGGAAGCGGCCCAAATGCCCATTAACTGATGAATGAATAAGGAAGACATGGTGTGTATATACAATGGAATATTTTTCAGCCACAAAAAAGAATGAAATCTTGACATTTGCAATGACATGGATGGAGCTAGGGAGTATTATGCTAAATGAAATAAGTCAGAGAAAGACATGCCATATGATTTCACTCATATGTGGAATTTAAGAAACAAAACAAATGAAAAAAAGGGGAGGGGAGAGACACAAACCAAGAAATAGACTCAACTATAGAGAACAAACAAGTGGTTACCAGAGGGGAGGTGGGGAGGATGGGTGAAATAGGTGATGGGGATTAAGAGTACATTTATCTTGATGAGCACTGAGTAATACATAGAATTGTTGAATACTATATTGTACACCTGAAACTAGTATAACACTGTAATGTTAACTATACTGGAATTAGAATTTTAAAAAAATATATCCTGGAAGCTTTGAAATGCCTGATAGATATTGTCTGATATTTTTGTGGGGATGATGGTGGGCAGAGAAAGCCACCCCCATCCTCACACAAATATCAAACAACATCTATCACAAAAATGCACAATGACTCCAATATACAGTCGCCGTCTATGTCTGTTTATCTTTCCTATACTTTTTTTTATAAGGCAACTTAAGGACCATCGATACTATAAAAGTTTTCTTGAACAACCCTATCATTCTTTTAATATCTTATGCCTCCCTGTCATGCCTCCCTGATACCCTGTAAAATTATTAGAGACAGCAATGACATCTGGACCTCCATATATACCCTCAAGCAACTAAGAAGAATAGGTAAATTTGCTGAATTGAGCCCTCCACCAAAAGCTATACCTACAATAAACGTTTGAAAGATAAGGTTATTTTATGCACCAGTATTTTTGCTTCATAGTAATAATCTGTCTGTCAACTTTTAGCAAACATTATTTTTCTGATTAGTTTTTGTTCCATTTGCTGTCCCTCATAGCCTTTTAATTAAGTCGCTTGTTTGTCAAATGCCAGTTTGCTATGCTTGTTCTCCTTCATGGATTCAAAAATAATCAGGGCAGGTGTTGTATAAATTGAATAGGATGACATGCTGTCATGATCAATTGCTAATTAATTTCAGAGTCTTTCTGCTCCCATGATGTGGGTGCACTCTCTCAAATGAAAAACAATAAACAATTATTACACATTTTGTGTTTGTTAAAGCATTTCATAATTAATAGTAGAGATTAATTCTTTTTTTTTTTTTTAAAGATTTTATTTATTTATTTGAGACAGAGAGAATGAGAGACAGAGAGCATGAGAGGGGGGAGGGTCAGAGGGAGAAGCAGACTCCCTGCCAAGCAGGGAGCCCGATGCGGGACTTGATCCCGGGACTCCGGGGTCATGACCTGAGCCGAAGGCAGTCGCTTAACCAACTGAGCCACCCAGGCGCCCGAGATTAATTCTTAATCAAGTGTTTTCATCCAAGTGTTAGCAGACTCTGTTGTGTAGAAACTATGGTTGATTTTATTTTTTATTCTAAGAAGCCAGTGATCGTTACTAGGCAACATACGAATATATGGGGAGAAAAAATTCACCTTAGATAGAACTCCCATATATGATTAAAGGAGAACATTTTAAACAAGAGTGAATAAAAGGGTCCTTCATGTTTTTGATAACAAAAACATATCACCCAACAACTATTGAGCTCTTTCTATGTACCAAGTACTTAACATGTATCATGCCACCTAACTTTAACACCAACTAAATGGCATTAGTACTATCATGGTGTAGACTAGGAATCTGTTGTGCCATTAGACCACTTATCATGTACTAGGACTTCAAATGAGTTGTGCAAAACCACACAGCATTCGCTAAGCAGTAAGCTTTATTGGGGAAAGGGAGAATTGTAAAAGACCAGAGTCAGCACAAAGAAAGCATGGGTTCCCGTATGCTCATTATCTTATAGTAAGGCTTGTCAAGCAGGATACTCTGCTGAACTCTTGTGTGATTCCATATTCTTTATCTTTAACAGGGTATGTATGATATAGCAGTTGGGTTGGGGGGAAATAATCAGACTGTGTTTTAGGTGCAGTCTGGTTTGGGGTACCAGCAGTTTATAGCAGTCGTCTGGAAGCTAGCTCCCAGGCCCTAGAAATCTTGAGGCCTGAACTATCTCAGCCTCTCCTACCATAGAAAGTCCCCAGAGTAGCTCCTCCCACTGACAGGAAGGAAGACCTGGGTCTCAGCAAGCAATTTGTCCAGGGGACCCAATTTGTCCAGGGGGCCCCTGGTTACGTTTGGATTATTATTTATTTATTTATTTTTGGTATTACAAGTGATATTCTATTCTAGTCTAGTCTAGTCTAGTCTATTTATTTATTTTATTAACATATAATGTATTACTTGTTTCAGGGGTACAGGTCTGTGATTCATCAATCAGTGTTACACAATTCACAGTGCTTACCATACCACATACGTTTGGATTATTTTTTAATTGAATCACAGAAATTAAGTTTTAGGGAGATTAAATTACTTACCCAGGATCAGAAGACAGTTGAATGATATCATTGGAATGTCAAAAGAAACAACTGACCTAGAATTGTGAACCTGTGAAACTACTTTTTTGGAATGATATAGTCAAAAACTGAGACTGTTTACGATCAACTGTCTACAATAACAACCTACCAAGATGTACTCTAGGTAGAAAGAAATGAAAGCAAAAAGAAATAGGAGATGCAAGAAAAAAGGATGAACAAAATGATTGGCAAACATGTAGATAATTTTCAATAAACACTGTCTGAATTAAGAAATAAAAGGAAAACAGTATCTGATTTGTGGATTAAAAAAACAGAACAAATAATGGACAGTAATACCACATAAGTCAGGATAGATTGGAGTCTATATATTCCATGGTGTATATGTCTTCGGGAGAGGGATTTTGATATAATATTTAGACTCAGATAGTATGATAATACTTCAAAAATAACTATTTAGAAAGGAAAATATGTATAATTATGAAACAGAACAGGAAAAATGAATAAGAAAACAAAGGTAGCCTATCAAAAGATTAAAGAGGCAAGAAAAAAGAGAAATGTAAAAAAGTGGAATAAGGGGTGCCTGGGTGGCTCAGTCAGTTAAGTGTCTGCCTTCGGCTCAGGTCATGATGCCAGGGTCCTGGAATTGAGCCCCACGTTGGGCTCCCTGCTCAGCAGGAAGCCTGCTTCTCCCTCTCCCTCTGCATCTCCCCCTGCTTGTGCTCCCTCGCTCTCTCTCTCTCTCACTCTGTCAAATAACTAAATAAAATCTTTTTTTAAAAAAGTGGAATAGGGGCGCCTGGGTGGCTCAGTCAGTTAGGTGGCTGCCTTCAGCTCAGATCATGATCCCAGGGTCCTGGGATCGAGCCCTGCATCAGGCTCCCTGCTCAGCGGGAAGCCTGCTTCTCCCTCTCCCACTCCCCCTGCTTGTGTTCCCTCTCTCACTGTCTCTCTCTCTGTCAAATAAATAAATAAAATCTTTAAAAAAAAAGTGGAATAATATGAAAATCACAAAATACGATGATAGAAACATGTACAAATACTCCAGTAATCAAAATAAATTTTTAAAAATCTTGCCATGTAAACCACAGAGAATGTCAAACATTTTTTCACTCAGTTACATGCAGTGTATGAGAGGCACACTGTCTTAGCTAAGGATGCTACAACAGAATAGCATAGCTGGGTGGTATATACAGTAGACATTTATATCTCACAGTTCTAGAGGCTACGTCTAAGATCAAGATGCTGTCAGATTTGGTTCCTGGTGAAGTCTGTCTTCTAGGCTTGCAGATGGCTGCTTTCTTGCTGTATCCTCATACAGCAGAGAAAGAGAGAGACAGACAGAACTCTAGTCTCTCTTCCTCTTTTAAAGACATTAATCCCATTCATAGAGGCCTCATCCTTGTGACCTCATTTAAACCTAATTACTCCCAAAGTCTCATCTCCATAACCATCACATTGAGGGTTAGAGTTCCAACATATGGGCAACACAAACATTTAGTCCAAAATGCATGCATAATACATAAGGATATAGAAGAGCTGAATGTAAAAGGACAGGAAATTATCTTTTATATATAAGGCCAATTCTGGGCACAATAAAGCTGGGGTCACTCTTTACTAGCTAATACACAGATTTTAAGACAGAAAACATCATTAGAAATAAATAGGAACACTACATTATGATAAGAGGTTCAGTTCAACAAGAAGCTATTACAATTCTAAACTTCAACTAGCCCAATAAAATAACATATATACAGCAAAATTTGATAGACTTACAGAAAGAAAAGGATAAATTCACCATCATAATAAGTGGTTTTATCACTTCTCTGACAATTTTTGCCACAGGCACATTCACTTGTTCACATATTACCTATGGCTGCTTTTGGGCTTCCAGTGGCAGAGTTGAGTGATTGATAAAGAGATGACATGATCCACAAAGCCTGAAATATTTACTATTTGGCCTTTTACAGAAAAGGTGAATCAGCCTTTGCCCTAGAGGAAGATCCTGAGACAAATATTTGAGGAAGAAGCTTATTGTCAATGTGCAGAGAACACTGGTAGAAAGGTGAAGAAAGATGACAGGGAAAAGAAGGCAGTCACGAAAGTATGGGCCAGCCAGCTACAACTGAGGGTAACTGATGCTTAGTTCTATGGGGTAACTCTGGGAAGCAGTGTAGAAGCTAGAATGACAATGGTACCAACTGTAGTCCTAACGGAGCCAAAGCAGTGCAGTGGGAAGAGAAGGAAAGTATAAGAGCAAAGTAAGGAGAGATGGCAAGAGAGCAGGCCCTCATCTTAATCCTACCTCTTTCAAGTGCACGTTTCTGAGCCAAGTTCAGATCTGAACTGAGGAAATGGGGAGAATTTTTGAACTGGACGAACAATTGAAATCTAAATTAAGATTTCACTGGGATTCCTTTTTTAAAGATTTTATTTATTTATTTGACAGAGAGAGACACAGTGAGAGAAGGAACACAAGGAGGGGGAATGGGAGAGGAAGAAGCAGGCTCCCCTGCTGAGCATGGAGCCCGATGCGGGGCTCGATCCGGGGACCCTGGGATCATGACCCGAGCTGAAGGCAGACGCTTAACGACTGAGCCACCCAGGCACCCTTCACTGGGATTTTTGACAACTAAATATGAGACTATTATAATGCCTGAGATGGGGAAAGCCATGAGATTTGTGTGAGGTATCTCCCTGAGATGAAGCAGGAAAAGCCTACAGTATTTCAGGATTTGGGAGGGAGGAAATGAATACTATTTCATAATTGCACCTCACCAGTCCAGCTTATTTAGTTAAACATTAATAAGAAATAGCTCCCAAGATGCTAGGACATATAAAGATCACAAAACAGCATAATGTGTGAGAGAGATTAGGATAGAGAGCAGTACTTGTCAGAGTGGAAGGCCAAGGTTTCTCTAAGGAGACCTGGTGTGTACCATGGACTGTGGTAGGCACTAAAAATGCAAGTATGAAAAACAAAGATGCCATAGGAAGAGAGCGATGAGAAAAACAGCATAAAAAGACCTACTATCACAGGAAGTAGTGTCACACAAACACAAACTGATATCAAACTAAATCACACACACACACACACACACACATAAAGGAAATCAATGGTTGCTGAAGAGTTTTAAGTAGTACAGTGATGTATCAAGACTCTACTTTATAAATATTACTGTGACAGTAAAGTGGAGGGTGGACTGGAGGAGCGAATGCCAGAAAAAAGGCAGTAATAACAGAACTAGAAAGAAGGGGAATTACTAAATGGACATTGAGTCAACCCAGTCTGGCCATTGTCTAGGAGTAGATATGTGATTTCTCACTTGGACGATAGGTTCCATGATCACCCCAAAAAGGGGAATACAGGAGAAAAGAACACACTGGGGGAGAAGTTTCCCTAAAACATCCACTGAGTTATCTGAAAGGGTCATCACAGGAATCTTTCCCCTATACCTATTCTTCAAGACTTATGCCAGATGTTATTCCTGGGAAATAAATTTTCCCTCCCTGCATTTATTGTCTGTATTATTGTATGCATATTGTGTGCATTGTTCATCTAGTGTTCTGAAGTTTGTGATTTATTAAGTCACTCTAACACGACCTTGGAGAGTTGGGTGAATTGAGTCATTTTTACATTTTACTTTTCAAAGAGCCAAAGTAGACATGAGACCCATAATAGGTACTCAACAAAACTGAATAAATGTGTGAATTAATGCATAAATACTTGTCCCTCAACCCAAATTTACCACAACTGAAGACTATGACATGGCCAGGTAGTTCCCCTCCTCCTAAAATAGCTGCTAAAACATCTCTCTCTTAGGCTTATTTCAAAGAAAGAAGGAAATTGAATTGACTGTTTTAAGCAGTAAGTGGAAACAATAATATCTCCTCTCTTTCTTATTCTCTCTCTCTCTCTCTCTCTCTCTCTCCTCCCCACTCACACTCCCCATCCCCTAGGTTACAATACTGAAGTCATAGGGTAAAAAAGGAACAATATTTTCAATAACAAAAGTTAACATTTATTGAGCACTTTCCATTTGCCAACACAATACCAAGTACATTTTATACGTTATCTCATTTCATTCACTCATTAGTTGAATGAATGATCTAGGCAATGTTCTAAGCATCAGGGACACAGCAGTGAACAAAACAGACATGTTTTCTATCCCCATGGATGTGAGGATTCTAGAGAATATGGCCAATGAACACGGTAACCAGTAATAAATAAGCAAAATTCAGGCTGCACAATTGTAACATAGGAAATAAGTTGGGAGATATAATAGAAGAATTTGGACATAGCAGGTGCAGGGTAGGTTAAAAGACCTTTTGAGAAGATGAAATTTAGGCTAAAATGAGGATGAATAGGCCCCAGCCATATGAAGGGCTGGAAAAAGTAAGGTCTCAGGCAAATGGAAGAGCAAGTAAAACTAGTCTGAAAGAAAAGTAATAGTCTGGTTTGTCTGAGAAAAGAAAGGAGATGAAAGAGACTGGAGAATGATGAGCCAGGAGAAAATGGGTAAGACATGGATTAGGGAAGGCCAGGCCATGGTAAGAAAGTTGGTATTACTGAACTTATAATGGGAAACTACTGAAATGTTTTTAAGCAAGAGAGTAACATGATTAAATGTTTAAGCTCTGGTTGCACATGGAAAATAGATTTGGAAGTTGGTTCAATAATGGACATAGAGGGACTGGTTTGAAGACTCTCCAGTGGTATGGCAAGAGATGAAGAAAAGGGGATGGATGATTGAAAATATAATTTCAAGATATGCAAATCTTGGTTGTCAACTGGGTGTGGGTAATGAAAAGCAGATAGGTATCAAGAGAAAACCTAGATTTTTGATTGAAGCAAGTGAAAGCATAATGGTGTCATTTACTAATAAAGAATAGAGGGGAAAATGGGATGGGGAGAGGGGGAGAATCAAAACTGTTTTGAGCAAATAAAGGAAGACACACATCTAATTATGAACAAGTAAAGTGATGTATACATCTAAGTATATATATCAAGTCAGCAGTTGGATTTATCAATCTGAAGTCAAAAAAGGAGATAAACATTTGGAGCATATTGGGAAATAGAAGTTATTTAAAGAATGAAAGTGGTTTAAATTACCAATGAGTGCCATATTAGAGAGAAGAGAAAGAGGAGTGGAAGGAAAAGAAGGGAGAGATCAGGAGGGGAAGAAAAAGAGAGAATAAAACAAAAGAGAGCCCAAGTTAGCTTTGGGACATATTAACATTAGAATTTGAACAAAAATAGAGAGGCAGGGAATGAATAAATGGAAAGAAAATCAGGAGAGTAGTTTATAGTCAAAGTTAAGGGAAGAAAGTATTTCAAAAAGAATGTAGTATACCAAATGCTGTTGAGCAGTTGAGTATTATAAGAACAAAGAAATATCTACTATAAATTTTCACAATAGCCCTGAGGTAATTATTGATACTATCCCTACTTTAAAGTTGAGAAAACAATAGTTTCAGAAATATATCATTTAAAAAGTAAGTTCTGGAGATAGGATTATAATTGAAGCTGATAATGAAAAAGAAGTTTATCATAACAAGGTAGAGATTGAAAAAGAGCACATAGAAGGTATAATTTGGGAGAGAGAGCATTTTAAAGAAGTGATAAGAAATTGGGTTCAGAATACCTAATTAGGGCTCAGGAGAGTGAAACATTGTTCATTTTATTTCATATTGAATGATTCATCCATTCACCAGATACCTTCTGAGTATCCACTCTGTGCCATACATTGTTCTAGGCTCTGGACACACAGTGGTTACCAAGATCCTGCCTTGAGATGCTTACATTCTAGTGAAAGAAGCTAACAATAAGCAAGCAACAAATAAATAATAATATAGCTTCTGGCAGCAACTAATGCTAGGAAGAAGAATAAATCAGGGGAAGGGGAAAGGTATGATGGAGAATCAAGGGCTGTTTTCAGTGGAGCTGTCAGGAAAAACATCCTGAAGTATGTAATACTGGAGCAGAAACTCAAATGCAGAAAAGGAGTGAGCTATCTGTAGATCCAAAAGCAGGTCCATCAGCAAGCATAAAGGGCCAGGAATGGACTGAAGTTTGATCTGTTTGGCAGAAGAGCCAGAATGTCAGTGTGCCTGGAGAAGAGTGAATCAGAAGGAGTGGCTGGAAAAGAAGGTTGGGCTATGGGAAGGAACTGAATCATCTGTGGCTCAATAGGCCATGGCAAAAAGTTGTCATTATATTCTAACTGCAATCTCTTGGAAGAATTTTAGGAGGGAGGGGTTTTGGTCTGATTTATACTTGCAAAGTTCATTCTATCTGCTGTGTGGGAAATAGACTTTGGGAACAAAAACAGATGCAGGAAACTGCCCAGGTGAGCAATTTGATACACCTTTTCAGATATAACCCAAAGCTTTAAATTCTCCTAGGTCTTAACTATGCGGAGGGTCGAAATGTTCCTGATATATGACAGGCATGTGTTGATTAAGAAAGAAGTTAAGATTAGAATGAGGTAAGTTTGCCATCAGCAACACAAGCATTTGAACCATAATTAACTGCCATGGTTTTATGGGCATTTATCCAGATCCAATCTGTGACTTTTATTAGCTTCACTTTATGTTTGCATAAAATCTAATGGGGTGTTTTATTTTGTTTTTGGAGAGACTTTAATTGTAAAACATTTTATAAGTTATAACCATCATTTACATGGATGCTAAGATATGGCATCATTTGTATATATTAAGGAGAAAAGAGAAATACTGTGAACCACTTAAATATTTTCATATAACATTGTATTTCAGTATTAAAGGAGAGAATAAGTATTAAAACATATGGAATAAACAAACTTATGTTACAGAATAACACAATAAAAATCAAATGTCTTTCTAAAACCAGGATCCCATTAGTTTCTTTTTATTAGTTTTCCAGGGAAACATAGCAACCTTCAGAAACAGTAGAAAAAAACAGCTAAACAAGCTTCCTTATAGAAAATTAGAAAATGTTTGTGTATCTGTGTGCCTAATACTAAGAGCTATTAAAAATCCAAATAACTAAAACTAATCTTATCTTACCTGAAATTCTATTTTATTCTTAGGGATTCTGCATCAGATTTTAGTAAAGAGGGTTGTTTCTAAATAGGACTATCATGATATATTTTTATTGATACAGCAATGTTCTTCAAGTTTGTACAACTGTTCTCTGCCTCAAAGTGGTTGAAAATCATTTCAAAAGACTCTAATGAGTTTAAGGAATACCATAGATTATTTTCAGTGCCCTTTCCATGGTATGGGTTCAGAGATGGAGAAAAATTAAATCCTTGTAGACTTCACTCTTAGTGAATCCAGAGAATAAACGTTGTTGAGAAAAGCCCAAGGAAACATCTTCCCATTTACTGGGGAATGTAGACTTCAGGCCATCTAATTAAGTAAAAATTAAATGTAGCTCAAAGAACATCTGACATATTCCATTAAGCATTTTCCCAGACTTTAAAACTATTCTGTATTATATTGGGAGATAGAATTTGAATTTAATCCTCCGCCAAAGATATACTTGGCTTCCTTACATTTGAACCACTGTTATGACAGGGCTTCCTACTCAGTCATGGGGCAGAGGGAGAGCTCACTGATTTAGACAAGGAGATTACAGCCACTCAGTTGGGGTAAGTGGAATTCAGAGTATTTCCAAATAAATTAATCTTAATATTTCTGAATATAACGAACGCCTGAAGCTAAAATACTTTAAATTTCTTGGGTAACTTAATTTAATCTATAAAATATTTGTTTTAACATCATTCTATGAAAAAAATGTACTTTAAAAATGCTCAAAAGAAAAAATGTATTTCTGAAGCAATTTAAATATACTTTGAACAATCTGCTTCTACACAATTAATTAGAAAGTTGGCATTTTATTCATTTATAGTGCAAAGAGGCAATATAATAAAGACAATCAATACCTTCCTTGAGAGTCCTGTGGGCCTCTGTAAAGTATATGACTCTCGGGAAGTTATTTAACAGTCTGAGCCTCAGTGTTTACATCTGAAAAAAAAGGGAATAGTAATGTCTAATTCATTTTATTTTTGTGAAATCTAAATAAAATAATGTTAAACAGAGCATAACTTTTGGTGTTATAGTAGAAAGTAAATATGAGTTCCTTTTCTGTACAATCACTGAAATAACATAAATCCACAAGAAGTATAATCTGAATTAAAGCATCATCTTGTGTGAAATGTTATTAACAAAAAATTGATGTCATGTTTGCTTAAGAGTGATGAAAGTGTGTCCTATTCCTATGTATGCTATAAACATGAAATAAATATGCTGAGGTTATAGACTAGGGGAAGGCAAGAAACAAAATTAATAGAAGTAAAATCTAAGGTATAGGAAAAGAGGAAAACTGGAGGGAAGATGAATTCCAGATAATGGAAATGGCTCACACTGTAATCACCTGGAGACTTGAGGAAAAGAACCAGAAGAATATACCAGATACAATAAAGAAATAGCATTTTTTAAATATTATTTTAGAGAGGGCGCCTGGGTGGCTCAGTCGTTAAGCGTCTGCCTTCGGCTCGGGTCATGATCCCGGGGTCCTGGGATCGAGTCCCGCATCGGGCTCCCTGCTCGGCAGGAAGCCTGCTTCTCGCTCTCCCACTCCCCCTGCTTGTGTTCCTGCTCTCACTATCTCTCTGTCAAATAAATAAATTAAAAAAAAAAAAAATCTTTAAATATTATTTTAGAGAGAGAGTGAGAGAGAGCATGAGTGGGGAGAGGGGCAGGGAAGAGGGAGAGAGACAAGCAGATCCCAGCTGGATCCCACAACCCTAAGATCAGGACCTGAGCCAAAACCAAGAGTCGGCTGCTCAACAGACTGAGCCACCCAGGTGCCCCAGGAATAACATTTTATTTTATTTTTTTTAAGATTTTACTTATTTATTTGAGAGAGAGAGAGAGAGCACAAGCAGGGAAGAGAAGCAGAGGGAGAGAGAGAAGCAGATTCCCCGCTGAGCAGGAAGCCGTCCCAGGGCTGGATCCCAGGACCTTGAGAGCTTGACCTGAGCCAAAGGTAGTCACTTAACCAATTGAGCCACCCAGGTGCCCCAAGAATAGCATTTTAAAATATAAAGAAGTCTTACAGATCAATATAAAAGACATTAAAACTCCCATGGAAAATGTGACAAAGACATGAAATCACAGCTTAAAAGAAAAAATATATATATGGCATTAAACATACGAATAATTGTTCTGTTTTTATAGGAATAAAGTAACCTAAATGTCATCTGTTGCCTATCAAAGTAGCAAACCTCATAAGATAGTAAAAGTAGTAGTAGTAGAAAAAGAAGAACCAGTAGAGTAAAACCCATGCCTTTGCCAACTGCTAATGTGAATGTAAATATGTAATATGTATACCCTTTCTTGAAAGCAACTTCAAAATATCTATTGAGAACTGTTAACAAGTTTGTATTCTCTAAGTAATTCCACTTCTAAGAAAATAGATGCAAAAATTATATGTAAGGATGTTATTTTCAACATTGATTTATAACACTGAAAATTATCTAAATATCCCAATAATGGATTGAATAGAAAAAACAGTAAGCTATGATTGTCTGTATGGTGGACCATTAAAGAACCAATACATATATTCCTTTGAATATTTAGAAACAAGCATCGTTTTCCCTATCTATGAAAACATAAAGTATAATACTCAGGAAATTATAGACTCTTGAATAGGTACTACACAGCCTTGCCAGAACTTTGGTTAAAAAAAAAAGGACCATATCTACTTAAACCTAGATTAAGAAGATAGTGATGGGGAAAGGTGAACAGAGATTTAGAAAAGTGGATCTCTGTGCCAAGGAAGAGCACTCCTGAGTTATAGCTGTCATTTAAATACCCATACTAGATCAATATATTAGGCTACTAATTTAAAACTTAAATTGACATTTTTCATTCATAAAATATATTGAGAAGCAATGTATTCAATGTTACCCTTGAATTAAGAATATGAGCTTTGAGGGGTGCCTGGGTGGCTCAGTTGGCTAAGCAACCAACTCTTGGTATCAGCTCAGGTTAAGATCTCAGGGTCAAGAGACAGAGCTGGAGCCATTCCGCACTCAGCAGGGAGTCTGCTTGAAGATACTCTCTCTGTCCCTCCCCCACTCACATGTGCATACGCTCACTCTCTCTCTCTCTTTCTAAAATACATAAATCTTTAAAAAAAAAAAAAAAAGAATATGAGCTTTGAGTTCATGCAGTGCTGGGATGAAGGCCTATTCTTTCTGACAGTTGATGACTTAGGGAATTTATTTAACTCTCCCAAGCCTTAGTTTCAACTATAAAAGAAGGCCCCATCATACCTGAGGAATAGTGTTAGGATGAGGTTTGGATTAAAGTCGGATTGTATGTAAAGTACGTAGCCTATGGCTAAAAAGATGGCAGTGATTATTACTGCAGTTTCATGGCATTCATTATTACCTAAGCCCCCCAAAAAACTTTTATTTAAAAGCTTTTGATTCATCAATTCCATTCACAATTCTTAAAGACCACCAAAGGTCAGGAGCTTTGTGCATGGCTCCATGGATGTGAAGATAAATAAGTTACAACCTTTATTTGCTGCATTAGCTCTATCTGACAG
The DNA here is from genome assembly GCF_054177405.1 of Leptonychotes weddellii. Classification (NCBI taxonomy): domain Eukaryota; kingdom Metazoa; phylum Chordata; class Mammalia; order Carnivora; family Phocidae; genus Leptonychotes; species Leptonychotes weddellii. Next base: position 57,949,299 of record NC_138376.1, read on the forward strand.
TGTGCTACACCCCAGGACAAGAATGTTACCATGACCTCTGCCTTTAAAGCCCCATATCCAGAAGAGTAAAAAATTATAATAAAATAGTAAAAGTGCCATTAAAGAATGATGTGAAATGGCTTTAGGGGCTCAAAACAAGAATAACTACCTTGACAATGAAGAAAACCTTCAAAAATTGAAGACAAGTCTTGAACTAGAATATTCACTAGCATAGACTTTTGCATCTCTCCCTGTGACTGAAAATAGCATGTTTTCACTTTTCAAAAAAAAAAAAATTAAGATAGATAACTTAAGATAGAGGTTTGTTTTGGAGGTGTAAAGAAAAAAATCAATGGCATTTTTAACTGTATATCATGTCCACAAATAAGGAAATATCTGACATTCAGGAATTGTAAGCATCCCTAAACAAATTTCCATTCAAATTACCAAAATATATATAAAAGCAGAAGTCAGAAAAAAGGAATAAGAAGAACATGCCCAGGTCTGACAAGCATCTAAAGCAGTATTGTTGCAACAGGGTCTTATATACAATTTCATCTATATCATTCAGCAAGTTCTACTGCAATTAACTAGACAGAGAGGCTGCTGGGAAGGATAGCAGGGAGATGTTTCAGTGCTCCTTTCTGTTCCTGCAATTACTTTGCCATAGATAGGGCCCTAGTTTCAAGCGGAGGCGGTGGAAGGAGAAACGATAAGGAGTTAGCATTAAAGGCATAAGTGAAGGATAACTTTTAACAAAGAGAAGTTTCAAGTCACAGGGAATTTATTTAAGTATCTTATTAAACCAAATGTCCTTTGCAAGCATAAAAAACTTGAGCTCAATCCTGGTGAGTAGAGGTATCTCTGAGTTCTGATATGGAGGGTGGAACCCAGCCACAAGGTGGGGAGGAAGGGGAGCGGGAAGAAAGGAACTTACCTCTGGTTTAAAGCAGGACTTCCAGTGGTAGCCATGGTGGGAGTAACCATGATGGGGACTGGCAGTGGGTGCAAGAGTGGAGTTTAGACCACAGAGAGAAACAGCTGGCCAGGGCTGGCAAATTTCTCAGGCTCAAACACATGGGATGTTGTTTAGAGTAAGGAATCTTAGCCTAGCTCACTCTTGCGTGTTTCCAATTTTATTCACAAACATTATGTAAGGAAGGTACTACTGATCACTGTTCTGGTCTAAGGTCCTCCCTATGGAGCTTCTCAGTTCTGATCTCATTAGTTCTCTACCCTTCTTTGTGCTTATGGGTATCCTGGGGTATTACAGGTAGCTGAGTGATGGAGAATGGGAGAAATAAATGCGTTTCCTGAGATTGTAGAAAAGGTAAATGTAAGCAAGCGCATATGGTGAATGAGGGATAAAAGGGAAGCTGAGACTGGGAAGACAGACTGGGGCATGGTGAGAAAAAGCCTGGTAAGTCACCACCAAGTTTAGATTTTAATTGTTCTGTAGGCAATAGTGAACTACTGGAAGGGTATCTGCGAGGGAGTGATATGTTTCAGCCAGGCACTTTTAAAAACATAACTATGGAGGTATTTGGAGCGGGGGGAAACAAGCATTTGAGAGAGGGAATCCCGTTAGGTAACTATAATTATAGTTAAAGAAACAATAATGTTGAACTAAGACAGAGTAGCGGTAATGGGAGGGAAAAAGAAAGAGAGAAGGACGGAAGGAAGTGACAATGACTAATGCTTTTAATCTAAGCAAATATGAAGCTAGTGATGCCATCTATACAGGATGAGGGAAGGATGTTGGGGGAGAAAAGGTAATGAATTCGATTTAAAGCATGCTGAGTATAGAGTAGCACTAATAACCATTAATATAAAACAAAAGAAAAACCCAAAACTTACATTTTAAGGCCATTTTTTATTCCTGTCAAATGATGACTAAAGGAAATCTTAATGTTTTGAAACCCCAAAACTAGGTGGTGATTTCTTATATTACAAAAGGATTCTTCATTCTGTACAAAGTGGTTCCCCTAGACTCAAATCATAATTTTGCCTGATGCATCAAAACCATGATTGATTGTTTAATATTTAGGTCTAGAGATAAATAAGAAGGTATTACTTTGTGATAGGATAATGTAAATGCAAACGAAAATTCCCTAGAGTAGAGATAAAGTGAGGGGATAAAGAGAGGAACAGAAGGAAAGGAAAAGACAAGGTGATGAGAAAGGCAGAGAAACTTACAAAAGGAAAAGAACTTGAATCTAAAGGCAAGAGTAGCCAGCATAGGAAGAACAAAAGGGTGAAGCATCTAAACTTTGTAGAAGGGTGGAGAATCCGACTTAAAGAAAAAAAAGAAATACTCTAATGTGAAAGATCACGCAGAGCATCTCTTTTTCAAAGTCCAATATTCAGTTTGTCCTGTGAGCTCTTGAGGATTACAAGAAAAGCCTCCCTTAAAGGAGAAGCTTTGAAATTGCCTTGCAATCTCTAAAGCCCCGAATTCTGCCTCTTATTAGCACTGTGACCTTAAGCAGGTGATTTGACCTCAGCCCCAATGTCTGTATGTGTGAAATAGAGATAATACCTAAATGATTGATGTGAAAACTGAATGAGATAATGTAGTTTGGTCCTGGTACATAGAAAGCATTCAACAAATGGTAGTTGTTATTATTATGAATAAGAAAAAAATCATACATGGCTCCAAATAATTTCATATCCCACCATTAGGTATTAATTCATTGCCCTTCCCAGCTGTCTTTGATTAATGAAAGTCCACTCTGGGAAGAATAACCTATTCCAGTCGCTAACATAGTGCGACCTATAATCCTTCAACTGATCCCATTTTCTAAGCACCAGGAGGAACTTAGGGTAGCTTGATTCCAAAATCACATATGAAATACTAAACAACAACAACAACAACACCCCAAAAACCTACAGGAGAAATGGAGAAAACACCATTTTAGAATTTGGCAGGCCCTCCCACAACATCAAATATAGCAAATATAATTAATATGATCCTGACTTTCTCTTCATAAAGAAAATGATAAAAGGAGAAGGCACAGAGTAAAAAGAGTATAAATTTAGCAAGAAGTGCCAATGAGAGTGTAGAAGATGTGAGTATGAAATGAAAATTTGACATTGTGTTCAGGATTCTCAAAGGTGAGCAAAGATATTGGAGATGAGTTAGAGTGAAAATCCCTAGAAATTGAAGAACAAGTCTGAGTCCAGACACCAGTCTAGAAACAAAAGATTCAAGGATAGGGAGAGGGTAGAGTTTAATGAAGAGACAATTCAACCACCAGTAAAAAGGGATACCTATTGTATTTCCATCTAGAATTGCATTGCTTTGTTTACATTTCTTTTACGGCAAAATTGTCTCTCAATATTAAGTCATGAGATTCTGTAAATTATTTTTGATAATGCTACTGTATTAATAATTCTTCCGTAGATCTCACTGTAGTGAAAGTGGATATTATATTTCTTTTTAAAAATTCAATCTTTTTTTTTAAAGATTTTATTTCTTTATTTGAGAGAGAGAGAAAGAGCACAAGCAGGGGCAGCGGCATAGGAAGAGGGAGAAGCAGGCTCCTCACTGAGCAGGGAGCCCGACTCGGGGCTCAATCCCAGGACCCTGGGATCGTAACCTGATCTGAAGGCAGACACAACCGACTGAGCCACCCAGGTGCCCCCCAAATTCAATATTTTTAAAGAGAAGGTAATTTTAAAGATGAAAAGAATTTTATAAAGATAAAAAATGCGGGGTGCCTGGGTGGCTCAGTCGTTAAGCGTCTGCCTTCAGCTCAGGTTATGATCCCAGGGTCCTGGGATCGAGTCCCACATCGGGCTCCCTGCTCGGTGGGAAGCCTGATTCTCCCTCTCCCACTCCCCCTGCTTGTGTTCTCTCTCTCGCTGTGTCTCTCTCTGTCAAATAAATAAAATCTTTAAAAAAAAATAAAATAAAAAATGCTATCATAAGTTGATCATACAACATGTGCCCACTTCCCATTTTAAGGGTGATTAATTCATGAGTTTGTGGAATAAAATCAAAACTTGATACCATGTACTGTATCTCTCCTATTATTAGTGTCATACTTTTCTTTAAAAATACATAACAAATATAACATTATTTTTTTCATCATGATAAGTGTACTCTTTAATCCCCATCACCTATTTCACCCCACCCACCTTCCCTCTGGTAACCATGTGTATGGTGAAAGAAAGTGGTCCAGTTTCATTCTTTTCCATGAACCTGTCCAGTTTTCCCAGAACCATTTGTTGAAGAGACTTTTTCCCTTTGTATATTCATTCCTCCTTTGTCAAAGATTAATTGACCATATAATTGTGGGTTTCTATCTGGGTTTTCTTTTCTATTATATATATTCTATATGTCTATTTTTATGCCAGTAACATGCTGTTTTCATTACTACCACTTTGTACTATAACTTGCAATCTGGAATTATGATACTTCCAGCTTTGTTCTTCTCTTTCAAGATTGCTTTGGCTATTCAAGGTCTTCTGCAGATCTATACAAATTTTAGGATTTTTTTTTCTAGTTCTGTAAATAATGACATAGGTATTTTTATAGTGATTGCACTAAATCTGTAGATTGTTTTGGGTAACATGGACATTTTAACAATATTTGTTCTTCCAATCCATGAGCAGGGCATGTCTTTCCATTTCTCTTTGTAGGTTTGAACTTCTCTCATCAGTGCTTTATAGTTTTCAGAGTACAGGTCTTTCACCTCTTTGGTTAATTTTATTCCTAGGTATTTTATTGTTTTGGGTGCAACTGTAAAGAGAATTATTTTCTTAATTTCATTTTCTGCTGCTTCATTATTAGTGAATAGGAATGCAACAGATTTTTATACACTGGTTTTGTATCCTGTGACTTCACTGAATTCGTTTATCAATTCTAGTAGTTTTTAGGGTGCAGTCTTTAGGGTTTTCTATATATATAGTATCATGTCATCTGCAAATAGTGAAAGTTTTGCTTCTTCCTTACCAATTTGGATGCCTTTTATTCCTTTTTCTTCTCTGATTTTTGTGGCTAGGAGATCCAGTACTATGCTAAATAAAAGTCTTGAGAGGGGACATCCTTGTCTTGTTCCTGACCGTAGGGGAAAAATTCTGTTTTTCACCATTGGGTATGATGTTGGCTGTGGGTTTTTCATCTGAGGCCTTTATTATGTTGAGGTATGTTCCCCCTAGACCCACATTGAAAAGGATTTTTATGAATGAATATTTTACTCTGTCAAATGCTTTTTCTGCATCTATTGAAATAACTATGTGGTTTTTATCTTTTCTCTTATTAATGTGATGTATCTTGTTGATTGTTTTGCAAATATTGAACCACTCTTGCAACCTGGGAATAAAACCCACTTGATCGTGGTGTATGCTTTTTTTAATGTATTGTCAGAATTGGTTTGCTAGTATTTAACTGAGGATTTTTGCATCTATATTCATGAGAGGTATTGGCCTGTAGTTTTCTTTTCTTGTGTGTGTGTGTGTGTGTGTGTGTCTGTGTGTGTAGTGTCTTTATCTAGTTTTGTTATCAGGGTGATACTGGCCTCAGAATAAATTTGGAAATTTTCCTTCTCTTCTATTTTTTGGAATACTTTGAGAAGTATAGGTATTAACTATTTTTTTTAAGTTTTTATTTAAATTCCAGTTAGTTAACATACAGTGTAATATTAGTTTCAGGTATACAATTTATTGATTCAACACTTCCAAACAACATCCAGAGCTCATCACAAGTGCACTCCTTGATCCCCCATCTTCTGTAAAAGTTTGGTAGAATTCGCCTGTGATGCCATCCGGTCCTGGACTTTTGTTTTTGGGGGAGTTTTTTGATTACTGATTCAATCTCATTGCTGGTAATTGATCTGTTCAAAATTTTTATTTCTTCCTGCTTTAGTATTGGTAGGTCATATGTTTCTAGGAATTTATCCATTTCCTTTAAGTTGTCCAATTTGTTGGCATATAGGTTTTCATAATATTCTATTACAATTGTTTGTATTTCTGTGGTGTTGTTATTTTTCCTCTTTTCTTAGTGATATTGTTTATTTTGTTTCTCTTTCTCTCTCTCTCTCTCTGTCTCTCTTTCTTGATGAATCTGGCTAGAGTTTATTAATTTTGTTGATCTTCTCAAAGAACCAGCTCCTGGTTTTATTGACCTATTGTTTTGTTTGTTTGTTTGTTTTTTAGTTTCTATATCATTTATTTCTGCTCTAATCTTTATTATTTCCTTCCTTTTGCTGAGTTTGGATTGTGTTTGTTCTTTTCTAGCCCCTTTAGGTATAAGGTTAGATTGTTTGAGATTTTGTTGCTCCTTGGAGGTAGGTCTGTGTCCATATAAGCTCTTCTCTTAAAACAATTTTTGTGGCATCTCAAAGATTTTGGACCATTGTGTTTTTCATTTTCATTTGTTTCCATGTAATTTTTTCTCTCTTCTTGGATTTCTTGGGAGACCCATCCATTGTTTAGTAGCATGTTGTTTAACCTCCATGTATTTGTGCTCTTTCCAGATTTTTTTCTTGTGGTTGATTTCTAGTTTTATAGTATTGTGGTCAGAAGAGATATGTGGTATGACTTCACTCTTCTTGAATTTGTTGAGATTTGTTTTGTGGGCTAATAAGTGATCTAGTCTGTAAACTGCTCCATGTGTACTTGAAGAGAATGTGTATTCTGCTGTTTTAGGATGGAATGTTCTGAATATGTCTGTTAAATCCCTCTGGTCCCATGTGTCTTTCAAAGCCACTGTTTCCTTGTTTTCTGTTTAGATAATCTATCCATCAATGTAAGTGGGGTATTAAAGTCCCTTACTATTACTGTATTACTATCGATCATTTCTTTTGTTTGTTATTAACTGTTTTATGTATTTGGGTGCCCCCATGTTGGGTGCGTAAATGTTTACAATTGTTCTATCTTCTTGTTCCCTTTATGATTATATAGTGTCCTTCTTTGTATCTTCTTACAATCTTTGTTTTTCTTTTTTAAGATTTTATTTATTCATTTGAGAGAGAGAGAGCATGAGCAGAGGGGAGAGGCAGAGGGAGAGGGAGAAGCAGACTCCCCACTGAGCAGGGAGCCCAAAGTGGGGCCCCATCCCAGGACCTGGAGATCATGACCTGAGCTGAAGGCAGATGCTTAACCATCTGAGCCACCCAGGTGCCTCACAGTCTTTGTTTTAAAGTCTATTTTGTTCGATATAAGTGTTGCTACCTCAGCTTTCTTTTGGCATCCATTTGCATGATAAATGTTTCTCCATCCCCTCACTTTCAATCTGCAGGTGTCTTTCAGTCTGAAATGGGTCTTTTGTAGGCAGCATATAGATGGGTCTTGGTTTTTTATCCACTGTCACTCATCTGATGTCTTTTGATTGGAGCATTTAGTCCATTTACATTCAAAGTAATTATTGATAGATATGTATTTATTGCCATTTTGTTACTTGTTTTATGGTTTTTCTATAGATTTTCTCTGATTCTTTCTTTTCTTGCTCTCTTTCATGGTTTGTTGGCTTTCTTTAGTGATATACATGGATTCCTTTCTCTTTATTCTTTGCATATCTATTACTGGTTTTTGATTTGTGGTTACCATTAGGTTTGTTTACAACTTCTGCACGAAGCAATCTATGTTGATTGTCACTTAAGTTTGAACCCATTCTTTACTCCTCTCCCTCCCACATTTTAGGTATATGGTGTAATATTTTGCATCCTTTTATTAATCTCTTGACTGATTTGTATGGAAATACTTACTTTTATTGCTTTTGTGTTTTTTACTTTGCATATTATCACTTATGGTCTTTCCTTTCTACTCAAAGAGTCCCCTTTAATATTTCTTGTAGGGCTGATTTATTGGTCACAAACTCCCTTAGTTTTTGTTTGTCTGGGAAACTCTTTATCTCTCCTTCTATTCTGAATGACAGCCTTGCTGGATAGAGTATTCTCGGCTGCAGATTTTTCCCTTTTAGTACTTTGAATATGTCATGCCACCTGCTTTCTGGCCTGCAAATTTCTGCTGAAAAATCTGCTGATAACCTTATGGGGTTCCCCTTGTATGTAACAGTCTTCTTTTCTCCTGCTGCTTTTAAAATTTGTTCTTTATTGCTACCTTTTGCCATTTTAATTACTATGTGTTTTTGGTGTGGCCCTCCTTGGTTGAATTTTGGGGGAGATCTCTGTGCCTACTGGATCAAGATATTTGTTTCCTTCCCCAGATCAGGAAGTTTTCAGCTATTATTTCTTCAAAACAATTTTCTGTGCCCTTTTCTCTCTCTTCTTCTTCTGAGAGCCCTATAATGCAAATGTTATTATGCTTGATGGGCCACTGAGTTCCCTAAGACTATTATCAATTTGTATAATTTTCTTTCCTTTCCTTTGCTCAGCTTCATTACTTTCCATTACTCTGTCTCTAGGTCATTAAGTAGTTCCTCTGCTTCATCTAGCCTGCTATTTATTCCATCAAGTGTATTTTTTATCCCATTTATTGTGTTCTTGATCTCTGATTGGTTCTTTTTTATCTCTGTTGAGTTTTACTGATGTCCTCCACTCTTTTCTCAAGTCTTTATGATCATTACTTTAAATTCTCTATCAGGTATATTACTTAAATCCATTTCACTTAAGTCTCTTCCTGTGGTTTGGCCCTGTTCTTTCATTTGGGACATATTTCTCTATCTCCTCTTTTTTTCTCTGTCTGCTTTGCGTGTTAGGAAAGTCAGCTACTTCTCTTGCTCTTAATGATAATAGCCTTATAAGAAGAGGTCCTGTAGTGCTCTGCAGTGCAATGTCCTCTGTTTCCCAGGGCCTGGCACTTCAGGGAGGGCAAATATAACTTTAAATTATATTTTCTCATATACATATACTGTGGTACACTGTTTGTACTTATGGTCCCAATTCTATCTCTGTCATTGTGTGGGGTGTTGTGCTTCAGCCCTTAACCCTTAGCTTGTTCATATGACCCACTTTGGCCAGAAACTAGATTAGCAGACATAATACCAAGCCGAGACTTAGAAAACCCTTGAGTATATCTCCTAGTTTTGCCCTAGCATTTCCATTCTTGCACCTCTATTATAAACATGAGACCACACCTGGGCTACTCTTTTACAGAATAAGACATGTGTGGAAGGGTTGCATTTCCCTTCATCCTATCTGAAGCATTCCCAGTCCCAGCAGAGCAATTAATACACTGCTGACTGCAGTACATGAGTGAGTCCAGCCAAGATCAGCAGAACATGCCAGCCAATCTATGGGCTTGTTTGTAATAGAAAGTGCATGTTGCTCTATGCCACTAGTTTTGGTGTGGTTTGTTAGTATTATGCCAAAAGCTCATTGATTCATACACACAGACACACACATTTGGTTACCTCTATAAATACATACTTCTTAGTTTCCACCTTAGCATAGTTAAAAGTTTCTTTTTAATTTTGATTGATGGATGGATTATAGAGTATGTTAACCAAAATTTTTAATGTATTCAAGTGTTCTAGCAGTGATTTTTTTTTTAATCTCAGGACTCTTTTTCACTTTCAAATATTATTGAGAACCTCAAAAAGCTATTGTTTGTGTATATCTATATATATCTATTATATAAAAATTTAAAACTGAGAAATATATAAAGTGCAAGAATAACAAGTACACATTCCTTTAGCCATCAGAGAAATGGCTCACAAGTCATGTGGCTTCTGGGAAACCCCACTATATACTCTTGAGAGTATGAGAGTGGAAAAGTCAAATGAGTTAAAATTTGCAAAGACTTAAAAACACTACCTGACAAATAGTAAATGATATATGATGTCAAATAAATAAAAATATGACATAGTTAGCCTGTATTTGTTTCCTGAATATCACTACTGTGTAGTCTTTACAATTATCAAGCATGAGATGATTTACAATAATATGTCGTCTGAGGAATATATTTTAGTATCAAATAGGAACTATTACAGTATCTACATTTCTGCATAATGAAGGATTCTTTCCAACACCAATTTAATTAGGATGTTACTTTTCTCACCAAAAAGCAAATCAGTTAAAAATCCCTACACTTCAGAGACAAAACACAAAGGCAGTTGAGTGAAAAATACAGACATTGCTCAAAGCCACAGCATGACACGAATAAAGAAAGTTTTCAGTTATAATAATTGATTAGTGGCCTGCATTTTGCAGATTATGTGGAGGGATACAAATCCTGTTGGTTCCCACTCAATATCTATTATTCCATTCTCCCTTAATTATAAAACCCTAGTTTAATTCAGAGTGGCAATGTTCTGTTTTTTAATTGTCTGCTGCTTGAGATATGGATGTGAGGACTAGAGCCCCCAAAGCCATCTCAGACCACAAGGAAATCTGAAGAATGGAAGCCAGACACTGAGAATGAAGAACATGACATAGAAACTTATATTTCTGATGAAAATCAAGAGTCACCAGATATTAATGAATTGCTTTCCTACAGACTTCTTTTACATGAGAGAGAAAAAAATCTTCTATCTTGCTTCAGCCACTCTGAGGTATTCTCTTAGTCATTTAGGTACAGCCAACTTAATCTTAAACAGATACAACAGAAAAGTGATAATAAATTGTTTTGAAATTGAACTCTAAAAAATCATGGAAGTAAAAACTAGTAATTTTAAAAGAAAAAGGTAAAACAAACATTTGATTGAAAGTTTTCAATAATTTCAACTCATTAATTAGGAATTAATAGCAGAACTTCACTGTATATCATTTGGAGTAAAATGTATATAATAACTATGCTTTATATTACCATAGACTATATGTATTTGTCATTTCATAGTTCATTTTCAGTTAGTCTAAATTAAAGGGTCTGGACTGAACAAAAAGGCAAAGGAAGGGCAAATATGCTCTTTGCTTTGGCTCTGACACCCATCTTCACTGGCCCTCAGACATCAGCTCCTCTGGTCCTCAGGCCTTTGGACTTGGACTAAATTACATCACTAGCTTTCTTAGTTCTCCAGCTGGCAGATGGCAGATTATAGGACTTCTCGACCTCCAAAATCATGTGAGCTAATTCCTATAATAAATCTGCTTACAAAAAGAGAAATAAAGCAAGAGAGAGAGATATAGGTATAGGTATCGTTTTGAATCTGTTTCTCTGGAGAACCTTGATTAATGCAACAGCAATAAACATATTTATTTACATTGCTCTTCCATTTTGTTATTTCTATTTTTTTAAAGATTATTTATTTTAGAGAGAGAGTAAGTGCAAGTGGGGAGAGGGACGGAGGGGGAGGGAGAGAGAATCTTCAAGTAATCTCCCCACTGCGTGTGGAGCTGACTCAGGGCTCAATCCCAGGACCCTGAGGTCATGACCTGAGCTGAAACCAAGAGTTGGATGCTTAACCAAATGAGCCACCAAGGCACCCCCCATTTTGTTAGTTCTAAAGGCAGTTTGTCAAAGCTGTCAGATAAAGTTTTTAAAGTGGGGGAACAATGGTTGAAATAGAAAAATATACCCCAAAATATTATTTTTATTTATAGTTTCCCAATGAATTATTTTCATAATATATGGAGGTGGAGAACAATATTTGAGGGAAAAAAATGCAGTCTAGAGCTGAGGGAAAAACATCAATGTATTGAGTAGATTTAGCAGGGACAGAGACAAGAAGTTGCTATATATTTCTTTCTTCAATCCATCTTAAATTTTCTCATCCTTTAATTTTCTTATCTGAAAGATGCAAGCAATATTACAAGCTAATTCTCTCTTGCTCCAGCTGAAGGATACTATATTGAGTAGGCTTTAAGTAAATTAATTCCCAAAAGAATTCCTCCAAATTATTAAATCATGAAATTTCAAAACCTCTAGGATTTAAAATAATCCACAATTATTCATCTGAAAAGTTAGTTCATGAAGAGTTTTGCTTTGAGGAGACATGTGGGGGAAATGATTCTCAGTTTATAACTGATGGTTTTACTAAGCAAAGAGAAAGGCTATATCATATAAAGAAAGAAAGGCATGAAATGTTCTCAGAGAACATGAGTCCAAGTGTTGGGGGGAAAGTATATTATGTTAATATTTCTCATTATTGAGGAAATCCTCATTGTTTCCTTTTTACCCAGTCTCCCCAAATTTCCATATTTGTTTACATATTAATATATGAGAACAATAAAGAAATGGCTATAAAATTTGTCAAAAGATCAAGGGGGCTAGAGATAATATCACAATGTGGATAATATTGACATAACCTTATAAAGTTGCATTTATTTACCTATTTTAAAAATGAGTAAACTAAGACTTGCAGGCATTAGGTAATCTGGCTTTCATCACACTTCAATTAATTTGAACCTAGGCTTCTAGGAATCCAGATATTGCTCTCTCTTTATTATGCCACATACTAAGCCTTTTGGTCTTTTCCCTTGTGGGACAACAGTGTCCCTTGAGAGAAAGAAAACACTATTTATAAACACAATGTGATGGATGGCATCATATAAGTACAAATCTAATAAGACATAGGTATAAACAGGAAGGGGGTAGAATAACAAACTACTGGATTATAGGTAGTGAGTCTAAAAAGACTTAATACTGAAGACAGCACCTGAGTAATGTCTTAAAGTGCAAATTGTGAGAGGTTAGAAATGGGAACTACTCCAGGCCAATATGACTATGAATGAACAGAGGTAAAAAATAATAAATGATATTTACATAGCACTCTCCCTATGCAAATCATAAGTTCTTTACATATACTAATTCATTTAGGTCTCACCATAACCACATAAGATGGATACTATAATTATCCTCATTATAAAGAAAAAACTGAGGTACAGAGAAGCTAAGTAATTTGCCTTAAGTCACACAGCTGGAAATAAACAGAGCTAGGAGTTGAAACTTGGGTATCCAGCTCTAAAGTCTGGACTCCTCACCCCTCCCAGTAGCAAACACAAAATTTCCTTAGGATTGAAAAAGAGCCAGGAGTTGGTAGAGTGTAGAATGAATAAAAGAATGAAAAGACTAAAAAGATAGATGGGTAGAGGATGACAGCCTTGAATGTCATTCTAAGGAGCTTAGCTTTCATTCTGTAAGCAGCACATTAAGTTCTCTGAAAGAAAGGTATCACATTCAGAACAGTGTTTAAAAAATTTTCTCAAATGGTTCTGTGAGAAAACACACTGCAAGCTAAATAATAGCAGCAGAAGTCTCAGAAAAATCATTGGAAAGTTTCTTTGATAGTTCAATGAAAAATTGAGGGCTTGAGCCTCAGTTGGAAGGAAAAGATGTTATAAAACAAGACGCATCATACTCAAGATTTCTCACTGAAGTTGCATCTCCCTTTGGGATCTGGAAAAGTACTCAACAGAAGAAAATAATCTTGTCAGCATTTTCTACAGCATCCTACTTTTATTGCTGTCGAATCAATTCTGGATCTATTATCATTTCAGTGGAGGTTTTCAGAAAGAAGTCAAACAAAATAATCTCCACCAATAAAATGAGAAAATGGCCTAACTCAGGGAGCTTGGGTGGCTCATTTGGTTAAGCATCAGACTTTTGGCTCAGGTCATGATCACGTGGTCGGGGATCGAAACCTACCTGGGGCTCCATGCTCAGTGCAGAGTCTGCTTCAGATTCTTGTTCCCTCCCCCTTTGCTCCTCCCCCTGCTCACTCACACTCAATTCCTCTCTCTCTTTCCCTCTCAAATAAATAAATAAAATCCTGAAAAAAAAGAAAGAAAGAAAAGGACTCTAACAGTGTAGTTGGCTTTTTTCATGAGAAAGAGCATGAGTATAGTAAGATGACCTAAAAACTGTTTTAAGGTTTGAATGAAGTAATATATGGAAAGTGCTTATTATAGGGCCTGGCACACAATAGGCACTTAAAAACAGTACCTGCCATATCATCCCTATTATGATCAGAGACCTTCACCTACATCCTATTTCTTCAGTCCTAACCCTTCCCTACGGAGTGCTGTATACTCACCAGTCACTGCAGAGAAAGGTGTCAGCCAAGAGACTTTAAAGCCATCATGACACTATAGCACTTCTTCTTATTATTTTTTTACTTATTTAGAGAGAGAGAGTGTGTGTGGGGTGAAGGGGAGAAGGAGAGGGAGAGAGAGAGAGAGAGAATCCTGAAGCAGACTCCCACTGAGCACAGAGCCAGATGAGGCGCTTGATCCCATGACCCTGAGATCTTGACCTGTGCCGAAACCAAGAGTCAGAGGCTCAATCAACTGAGCCAATCAGGCACCCCAGCACTACCTATTTTTTAAGTGTTTCAGGTGTTTGTGTTATTTCTTTTACCAGAGAATAAACAGTTGTTCAACCATATGATCCAGAATATGGTAGGTACTCAACAAATATACTCTCTCAAATGAATAAGCAAAGATGTGTCCCTTCTTCCACTTACCCGTAAGTTAAACAGGTTAAAAAGAAGGGGAAAAGAAACAAAGAAGAATCCTGAAAAAAAAATTTTATTTCAAAAAGAGAATAATTATTATAATATATATGCAGCTATACTGATCTAAATAAGCAAATAATGCAAACTGAGGCAGTGTTCTTTGTGGAAGAAGGTCTGTGACATAATAGAAAATCTATGTATTGGTCTCTCCATCCCATTCCTGGCACAGAGCTCCTAAAACTCTTGTAATTTCCTAAAGGATAAGAGCATTGGGGGCATCTTTTATTCTAATATTTGGTCTTTGGTCCTGGTTCCTAACACAGAACTCCTACATCCCTTGGAATGTCTCGAGTGATAGGAGTCTTTTGTTCTAATGAGGCTATTCTAGGTAGCTTCAGGATGGGGCTGGTCACCAGAAAGACCAAGCCATGATTAGATGCTTGGAACTTTCAGCTCCACTGCCATCCTCAGAAACAGGGAGACTGGATGAGATCAAGTTAATAATAAATCATGTTGGGGCACCTGGGTGACTCAGTCATTAAGCGTCTGCCTTCAGCTCAGGTCATGATCCCAAGGTCCTGGGATCAAGCCCCGCATTGGGCTCCCTGCTCAGCGGAGAGTCTGCTTCTCCCTCTGCCTGCCTCTCCCACTGCTTGTGTGTTCTCTCTATATATCAAATAAATAAATAAAATCTTTAAAAATAAATAAATAAATCATGTCAATGTGATGAAAGTCCTCTGAAATCCTAAAAGTGCAGGCTTTGGGGTTGGTGAAGACATCCAAATGTTGGGAGGGTGGTACACCCTAACTCCATCAAGACAGAAGCTCCAACACTCAGGACCCTCCCAGACCTTGCCCTATGTAACTCTTCATCTGGCTATTCATCTTTATCTTTAATTGTATTCTTCATGTTAAACTAGTAAATTGTTTCCCTGAGTTGTGAGCCATCCTAACAAATTATTGAAACTGAGGAGAGGTTCATGGGGGAATCCTGACTTACAGCCAGTCAGTCAGAAGCACACGTGACAATCTGGTCTTGTAATTGACATCTGCAGTGGGGGGCAGTCTTGTGGGACTGAACCCTTAACTCATGGGGTCTGTGCTAACTCTGGTTAGTGTGAGAACTGAATTGAATTGTAGAACACCCATCTGGTATCAGAGAATAGTTTGGTGTGGAAAACTGACACATCTGGTCATAGAAGTGTTCTGTGTGTATCATAGAGAAGAAACACAGGAGGGTTTTTCCTTTACGAAGTCCAAATGAATTGGTTTTGTTGTTGTTGTTGCTGTTGTTTTAATGAGGCATCATCTGAAAAGAAAACTGTGGCTATATATGTGTTGGTCTAGGACTCATCACAGTCACACACACACAAAACAAAGACATTCTAACTAAGTCCTTGTGAAAATCAGATGCAATGATTGACCTTCAAGAATTCTATGCCTGGGCCCTTATTGTGGTTTGCAGAAAAGTATAGTACGACGCAATCCATACAGTTGCTTTAGAAGGGATTGAAAGAGCATCATTTCAATGAATATGGTTTGTTTTACCCAATATTCTGTAGATAACAACTAATAGGAATAACTTATATCATACAAACTGTTTTTTCCAGAATGCGTTCACACTATGAAAAGCCCATAAAGAATTATATTCTGAGAATCTAGTCATATTTGATTATCGAGGAGAGTACCCCACCCAAATTCAATAGTACTGAAAAATGTCCAGCCTCAACTCTCAAGTTGATTAATTATTAAGGAAAAATTCTGAATTTGAAGGGGAAAAAACCAGAGTGGTATAATTTTTCAAAAGGGCAGCATAATTGCTTCTTGCATTATGTATTGAATCCCTTACAGCCAGATTCTATTTGGATTACATTTCCTCAATTATAATTTTCTCCATAACTGAACGAGGTGTTTATCTGAGTCTCTCTTTCTTAAATTTTGTTATGATTCATTAGTGACTGCAAACCCTACTTTAATATCTAATTAAGATAATTGTTTAAATTTTTAATATAATCTAACTCCTAAGTTTAACATTACAGGCAATAAATAATGTTATAAGCAATAAGACAACAAAAAAATCAGATTAACATTGTATTAAGATGGAGCTATTCAATTATACATCCAAAGACTTTAGGTAATTCTCCTCAGCTTTGCATAGCCACAGGTTTTGTTAAACCCTGGAAGCAAACTCTTGCTAATTAGACCATAAAATTAAGACACCCCCTACATAAATTCTAAAGATATAAATAAATATTATCTTGAAGGTTGAATTGTTTGTCACAGAGCTTCTCTTTTCACAGTTCAACCCTCTTCTCTAAAATTTCAAAGTATTTAAAGGATTTTAAAATATCTGACAAAATTGCATACTGACATGAACTAATGCAAAATCTCTAATGACAAGCAAAATTTAAAACCACCAAATTTTAAGACTAAAATAGCCAGTAAATCAATAAGCACTTACCAAGGTCTTACTCTGCCTGTAATGCTAGGTGGAAAGTTTTAACACACAATACCTAATGCCTTAAATAAGTTGCAATCCAGTAATCCAGTGATGATGGCTGGTAATATACATTCTGACTTTAATATTAACATTTACCCCAAGATGTAAAATATCTCAAGCCATATGGTTAAGGAAGTAAGCAGAGAGAGTAAGCAGTAAGGATTCAGAAGGAATATTGGAAACCCCTGAGATTTAGATAGCATT
>NC_138376.1:57966377-58013018 GCF_054177405.1 Leptonychotes weddellii
AAAAAAAGTACATCGACAATCTCAATCCTTTCATCTGATGAGACTTAAAAGTAAGTCATCCTCAAAACCAGACACCAAATCCACCAGACTCCTATACTATTGCTGCTTTGTCTCTACCAGTCAGATTCTGGACCCCACCTTCAGATAAAACCTAGTACCTGTTTCTTTACCCCTTTTGGGAGCATCTCTTGCCTCTTCTTATTTCTGATCATCTATTTTCTCCACCATTTCTTCTGTGGATTAGAACCTGATACTGTTCTCAAACTACTGGCATAAACCACTTCTCATCCCTCACCCTGTGGTCTCTGGTACCGACTACTGGATTCCCTACACAGAGATCCTATCTGGTTAAACGTTCCACCCTGGCTCCAGCATTACAACTGAGATGGCTAGGCATCTTCTGAGGCTGTCTGGCTGCCCCATCTCAGAGCAATCCCTAGTTCAGGCTCTATTTCCCATCTCTCTCCTGTCCTGCTGTGTGAATCTTGAACTAAGTTTCAACTCTCTCCAATCCCTGCCTTCCGTGATGTGCTACCAGAGACAAACATTTATGTTTTGTCCCTAGGTGGTGAGGCTTGGCAGGAAAGCTAAGTTGGAACGAGGTTTCAGAAAGTATTAAATGCCACACAAAGGACTTTGGATATGTCCAATAATCAAAGGAGAGTCTTTGCATATTTTTGAGGAGAGACATAGCACAGAGAATTAGGATTTTAGCATGATTAATCAGGAAACTGATCATAGTAAAAAGAAAAAAAAAATCTGCAATTGGTATACACAGCCTAGTTGGTAAGATGGGTCCACTTTGCTTCCTGTGACATATGCCATTGCAGTGATGGCCATCTTCTTCTGTTATTTTATTAAAAGTTTTTAAATGATTAATATTAGCTGTGACAGTCGCTAAGTTGCTATGGAGAAATTTCAAGTAAAATACTATTATGTTGGTTGAAATTAAAAAGAGCTATATGTGGGGAGGTTAATCACTAATGAAGAAGTGATTGCTTTGGAAGAATTTGAGAATAAAGCTTTCCTGGAATATTTTCTAAAATAAAATAGAATATTTTTAGAAGGATAGATCAGTTGGGTGTCTTTGCCAGGAAGTTTACCATGTTAATATAATTCTGCAGCAAAGCCTGAGAATAAATAGATGCACTGTATTCTACCTCAAGTTGTTAGAGTACACTGTACACTTGAAAATTTGTTAAGAGGCAGATTTCATGTAATGTGGTTTTTATCATAATAATAAAAAAAATCAATTTGTCATAAGCTTTGGGATGAACCATATTAGTGTTTTCCCCTGTGAATAGGAAAAATATAACCTTTGTCAGAAAAGGTTTTTTTTTCCAATCATATTCTATAACATTGTTTTCTTCTGAAATGGCTTTACTTTGATTTTCAAACTAACAAATATTTTCAATATATACATAGTATTTCTTAACGTTATGATGAAAAATCTAAATATCAGTTTTCTGGGGCGCCTGGGTGGCTCAGTTGTTAAGCATCTGCTTCGGCTCAGGTCATGATCCCAGGGTCCTGGGATCAAGCCCTGCATCGGGCTCTCTGCTCAGCGGGAAGCCTGCTTCTCCCTCTCCCACTCCCCCTGCTTGTGTTCCCTCTCTCACGGTGTCTCTCTCTGTCAAATAAATAAAATCTTAAAAAAAATAATAATGAAGTATTAACAACAAAAAATAAATAAATACCAGTTTTCTGTTTAAATAATCCAATCACAACCCGTATTTTAACTGGATATCACTGTTTATTTGCTTGTTAAAAAACACATTTTTAAATATAATCATGGAATCTTCCAATACTTTAAAAAGCAATGCAGCAAGAGGCAGAAAAAACTAACATGTCTGATTCTTAAACAGCTGACTTTGTTAACTGTTTTATTACTTCAATTCTCCAATTAAAATTGATTCATGTTAGCTATGTTGCAAATTATTAAAAGAAGTGAAAAATATTTGCCTAGATTTATTTAGTCTAGGATTTGAGTACATAATTCCCTTCTTTAATCTCATTTGAGCAAGTTACAAATAGATTCCACATGATTATAAACCTGAGAATACGCAGTATAATTTATGTTGAGGTAGAGTTTAGGGAATTCATGGTAAACATAATAAGGGATTTTTATCAAAAGCCCATGTCCTCATTATTTGGGAGTATTAAATAAGTTTAAAGGCAGGATTATTTGTCTGATCTTCTTTTCATTGAAAGACCAGGGGATCATCTTCCCAGTATGGTCCTGCAGAGCTGATGGGTAAAGAAATGTACCTCTCTCACGGGGCTGGGGATTCCTAAAACCTTAAGGGCATGAAAGCCATGAATGAGGACAGGAAGGTCTAGAAAGGTAAGAAATAAGACAACTTGCTTTAGAAATGAGAAGGGCAATTACACTTACAATCATCATTTGTATTCACCTGGTTCATTCACCGCTCATTGGTACTTAAAGTGCCAAGATCAATGTTTTACCCATCTTTGTAAATCGAGCTCTTAATATAGAGCCTCAAATATAGTAGATGCTTAGCACATGTTTCATTACTCAAATAAAATGTAACTTGTGTATTTATGAAGACCAAATAAATGGATTGAGTAAATTTACAATTAAACATTTACAGTTAAGTACAGATTAGGTATAGATATAAATACATGCATATATATAATTTAAAATACATAGACTCATAACATGAGTGAAGCTTGTGTTAATCATCAGTCCCTCCTCAATAGGGAGCAAAGATCTTTTTTTTTTTATTAAAGATTTTTTTTAAATTTATTTATTCATGAGAGAGAGAGAGAGAGAGGCAGAGGCAGAGGGAGAAGCAGGCTCCCCACGGAGCAGGGAGCCCGATGTGGGACTCAATCCCAGGACCCTGGGATCATGCCCTGAGCCGAAGGCAGGCGCTTAACCGACTGAGCCACCCAGGCGTCCTGGAGCAAAGATCTTAACCAGAAGTTTTTGAGATACAGACAAACCTAATGCTGATCTGTATCTTCTTTTTTTTGTCTTCTGATCTCTTTTTCTACATTCATCCCATTTCAGTCTATACCATCCCAGTAGATTCCCAGCATCGGTGCTGATGCTTCTGTGGCCATACTGCTATATATTTCTCTCCCTTTTTGCTACTGCAAAAACCTGTGCAATAAAAACAATTCAGCAGAGCAAATCTTCAATAAAATCACAATAGCCTCTCTGCCTCTCCACCTCTCCAAGTGACTTCCCAATAACACTGCCTTATTCTTCATGTTCTAGTAATAACAAATTGTAATTATCTGCATATCCAGGGCTAATTTTACATCTTTGTGCTTTCGTACAGCACTTGCTTTTTAAACCACTCTTTTAATCATTATTCAGCTAACCCACCCCTAATTATCCTTCCCCTATAGCCCTTGAAGTCTTTCTTAATGAGCATTATTATTTTAAACTCTGAATTTAAACTCTGAAATGGTTATCAGGTATTAACTATTTTTCCTGCATAATAATTCTGATATCATCTTGGTGTGTGTGTATATATATATATACACATATATATACATATATATATCTCAAGACAGATTGATAAAATGGCAGATAGATATAGATACAAATATGATATAATGGCAGATAGATATATATATAAAAGTTGTTATATATCAATATATAGAAATTTTGTATTCTTTCTAAAATTTATCTTCAGAATTCTAATCTTTTAATTAATATATTTATAGCTACATGTCCATAGAATACCATAATGTTGTATAACTTAGATTTTAGAGTTGAAAATTATTCCTTAAGTTGTCTTCTTGATGGTTATAACCATAAATGAAATTTTTAAGTATTAGCAGATTATTTCCATGGGACATGAGGTCTGATCTTTATCATTACCTATCTTGACAAATAGCAGATTATATCATTTTTTATCTTACTGAAATCTCTATTGATAAATTCTTTACTTTGTCTTTGAATGGAATGCTAGGATAAAGTTGGTACCAAAAAATTGTTGATTAATTAACTAAACAGAAATGACATTTTTTGAGTGCCTTCATGTGTTGATCGATCTGTCAAATGAGAACATAGTTTATATCAGCTCGGATTTTGGAGTGAGAGAGATCAGGATTCCATTCTGGGCTCTACAACTTATAGCCATGTGTTCTTGGGATAATTACTTTGATTTACTCTCCTGCCAAATGAGGATATAATATATTGAAGTTATTGAAGATTGTGTTAGATAAATATGAAAAACATTTAACATAATGCCCAATAAATTTGTGCAAGAATTAATCCCCACCAAAAGCCCTATGTGCTCTATGAGGGTGGTGTATAAAGGCAAGGAAACTGAGGATCTGACCAAGTTGCAGAGAAAATAAGCAGCAGAGCTGGGATCCAAATCCAGTTGAGTGGTGCTTGCAATCTGAAGGAAGTTTCCACTCTTGCTGCAAGAAACATTAGTGGAATTTCCACTTCAGTATTTTCTTAAAGGATATATGCTGCTGAACTCCAGTTCATTTGTCAGATTCTGTCTCCCCCAAACTCTCTTTAGATCAGAGTTAACATAGTTCTTTAGCATTTCACACTCTGCCCAACATGTTTATAATTGGATGGTCTGATAAATGATCCTGCATGAGCCAGCATATAAACATCTTTGACCTTCCTCTGTCATTTCCTATGCAGAATTCCTCTGAAGTGCCTCATGTACTGTTTCATAGCAGATATGCATTAATCCAGGCATCCTCAACGTCTAAGCTACCACCTGACTATAAATAAGCACTTTTAAAACCATTCTTTCATCATTTTATCCAGGTCACTGTTAAAACAGGTGCCACATTTTAATCTAATTGTTTCTTTTTAATGCCTGCCTTTTTAGCTTCATAGTGAGCTTCTCATAGATGGGAACAATTTCCTCACCTTTCTATATGGAGCATCTATCATGGTGCTTGCCATATAGTTGATGCTCACTAAATATCTAAATGCCACTATAACAGTCTCTATAAGTTATGGTTTTATTATTCTTTATAAGAACCCTCAAGAGTAATACTTACTTATATTTTTATGATCCTGTCAATTTTATAATCTCTTACCCAGAAATTTTGTTTTCCCATCTCATTAGGGAAACATAAAGAATTCCCAAACAGTTGTTGCAGAAATTACTGGGGAGTTCATGTCACATTTCCTTTACTAGGTAAAGGAATAAGCATAGATTCTCTGTATTTAAGTGAAGTCTCAATCATTATAAAACACACTGCTTTGGGGGCGCCTGGGTGGCTCAGTCGTTAAGCGTCTGCCTTCAGCTCAGGTCATGATCCCAGAGTCCTGGGATCGAGCCCCGTATCAGGCTCCCTGCTCTGTGGGGGGCCTGCTTCTCCCTCTCCCACTCCCCCTGCTTGTGTTCCCTCTCTCACTGTGTCTCTCTCTGTCGAATAAATAAAATCTTCAAAAACAAAAAACAAAAAAAACACTGCTTTGTTAAGAATGCCTCTTTTGGAAATTTTAGTCTTCAGGGACAAGATAAAGGTAGGCTGGGGCAGGAAGAGTACTCAAGAAGAGAGAGACATAAACTTCCAGTTATCAATAAATAAATTCTGAGGATGTAATGTATGGCATGGTGACTATAGTTAACAATACTGTATTATACATTTGAAAATTGCTAAGGGACTAGATTTTTAAAAGTTCTCATCACAAAGAATTTGTAACCATGTGAGGTGATGGATGTTAACTAAACTTATTGTGGTAATCATTTTGCAGTGTATACAGATATCAAATCATTGTTGTACACCTTAAACTAGTACAATGTTATATGTCAATTATATCTCAATAAAACTAGAAAGAAAAAAAAAGAAGAGACAAAGGCCTCACAACAGTGTTTGGGAACTATGGTGAAGAGCTATGGATATAATACCTCACTAGTTTTTTTTAATCTTTTCTGATGTTCCTGGGGTAATTTATACTCCTTTATCACACTACATACAGTCTTTATCTTCTGCCACTTCCCCTGACTGTCCAAGAAATAATTTCCTTAATTGTATAATGGTGTGTTACTGAACATTTTTTAAAAGGAAAAAAGAAAAAAAATTTAAGAGTGAAGGGAAGCATTTTATTTTTAAAAATGGTACAGACCACACATAATTAATTTATACAAGGGGCCTTCATCTTATTATGCTAGGATTTATGATACTCAACAAATATTGCTCAGAAAATTGTCTCTCTGAGTCCTGCAAAGAAAAATATACTAAATTAGTTGTAAAATTTAAAGGTTAAATATATATAAAACTGAATATCCTAATTAAATAAAATTTAGAACAAAATTAACGGCACCTATTTTATGGTAATCGAGAGTTAATAATAAAAGATAGAAATTTCCTATATGAACATAATAATGATTCACTGTTGTATGACTCAATACATTTAAATGTCTCCCCCAGTAGCTTGAAACTGTACAGATTAAAGATTTCTTTGAGTCTGTCCCTTCCATTCCCCACTATATATGTTTTAATACTTTAATAGAAATTTGGTTTAATTAGATATTTTGTTAATATATGATATAAATGGAAAAAAGGGGTATGAGATGAGTTTTTTTGTTTGTCTGTTTTAAACTATCTCTTGAGTGTGGGTGCTTTATACATGTGGCAGAACCAGGTTCTGTGCCTTTTCACACATTGGTCAGGCCCCATTCTCCCCCATCTTAATGGAACAATCAGTCTACTGTTTTGTTTCCTTCATTCCTTCAGTCTCTACCCATCCTTACTCCTGGAGGAGAGAAAGTCTTCATGTATAAGAATGTATCAAAATTATCCTTTGAGAGATTGATATTAGTAAGAGAATAGCCACGTGTACAGCTCAGAGCTGCTCAGCACCATACACATTACCACTGGCATCCTGACCCTCAGCGGCTGCTGCGAGCGCTGCGGGACACCCCCGAGCATATGCTCGGTGCCAGGGCAGGTGGGACCTCCTACGCATCTTTCAAGCCCATCAGCGTGGCTCCTTCCCTTCTGCCCATCCTGTCCTGACCACCACTGTCTCTTGCCCGGAGTGAGGCCAGAATATGACTCTTCTCCCCCAGGGCAGCCCTCCCAGACCCCAGACTAGTTGACAGTGAGACAGTGAGAGCCTCTTCAAGGAGGGGAAGCTGCTGCCTGCCATCACCATCCTAGGAGGCTGCGTTCTGATGCCTGCGGAGTGTTCATCCTGACCTCGATTGTTTTGCCACACAAGGAGCTGAGCCACAACTTCACCAACCAGATCATCCTCTGAGGGGGACTGCCAGAAGGCACCCCCCAACTCCTACCCGCTCCCCTCGAGGCTACTGCCTGCACGGCGGCCTCTGCCCAAAAGGACCGGAGGAAGCCAGGCAGGATCTTCACATGCCAGGAGCAATGTGGGTGGCCTGGGGATTCCTGGCCTCCCTCTCCACTCACTAATAAACCCCAGTGAACCATAGGGGGAAATGTGGTCACTTTGACCTCTTATAGTAGGATTTAAAATAAAGCAATGAATTAGAAATATCTATATAAGAATTTTCTACAATGCAGCTCAGTACTTTGGATTAAAGTGAAAGTACAGCCATTCCTTATTCTTTTTTTTTCTCTTTAAATACAAAACTTGTGGTTCTGATGTACACTTTCCCCCTTTCCCAGAATGGATGCTTTCTGCTTTTCATCCACTACTAACCAATCTTCAAACAGACGAAATCCAATGATTAAAATACTATAGGAGGTAGAGGACGAATCCAGGAAACAAAGGTTTAATAATGTGTTATTCTCACAAAGAAGTTCTAAGTCTTCCTCATGTATAAGGCAAGGGTCTCTTCTATTCATCCTACTTGGGAACAAACAGAAAATGACTCTAAACATTTTGGGTTTGTTTTTTTTTTTTTCTCTCTCTCTCTCTTTCCTTCTCTTTTTCTCTGGAGAGAACCTTCCACTCGTTTCCAAGTACACATTAGTTTACACACGGACAAAGCAAAAAGAACAGTCTCGAACCCCCAAGAAAGCCAGGTTCTGCTCTTGTCACTTTCTTGTACCATGTAATTTTTCTTCAACCTATACAATATGCATCCATAAATAAGATTTGCTATCTTCATTTTTACACACCCACCTGAAGTCTGTCCTGTGTAAGACAACATATAAGAATATGAAAGTGACTAGGAAAGAAGGCATCAGTTCTATGCAGGGGACAGATAGAAGATAAATGAACGGACTGAAAGTCCTCTACAAGCTCCCTCCAGCTTTGTGTGGCTGGTTTCAGAGCACACAGCAATGTGGTACCAGGCAAGCACTGGGCCCCCAGAGCCTCCGACTCTAAGTAATACAAGGAAAGCCTTCCAAGTCAAGAAGTTCCTTAGCCCAGCAACATTGACTCACAAACTGCTTATGATCCTTTTGGACTTATCTTCCAGGATCCAATAAGAGATGGTTCAGAAGGTAAGAAGTTTCTCTAGGAATGGGGCACTGGTAATAGCTCAGCAAACTGATCTGCATGAACAGCAGTTTGAAAATTTCAGCAATTATGGCAAATGATGGAAACTTCCCCTCAGAAATTATTTAAAGTACTATGCCTTAAAACTTCAGGAACCCCAAGATTACTCTCCACAATGTCACCATGCTCTGCCTTCTATCAGCATAAGCATCACAGTGTTTATAACCCACGTCAAGGAGGAAGAACCAGGTCTTATTTCCACTTTATTCAAATATGCTGATGCGTCCTATGCAGAGTGATTAAGGAGATGTTGTTAAAGCTCCCCACACATACCATGATAAATATCTCTAAGATATTTTATGATCCCCAAATCCAAGTATGAATAGCTTCTACAACATATAATTTCCTCTTTTGAAGGGAGTACATTATAACTGAACAATTTAAGTGATTTAAATCCTTAGTGATTCTATAAAAAGAAGACTGGAGTATTATATAAAACATTACAAATAAATTCTGCCACCAAATAATCTCTACCCCACATTACATTATATCATTTCTTGGTAACATTAACCATGAATTTAGGTATATCTTCAGTATCTACAAAAATCAACAAAGCTGTGATGATGAATGTGTTGCTTGCCCTTATTATCATATCATTCATTTCAGGACAGTGAGTTGGCTGTCTTGTTTAGAGAGAGCATACTCATAAGCAAAAATTCTCTGCATGACGCACTGAATAAGGCAATGGGCATTTTAATCCTATTTCTGATGAATTTTCATGTCGATGGGTTAAGATATTAACAGTTGCTATTGTGGGGGCAACTACCATGTGCCATGTGCCTCAGGAAGTTTCAAATGTTCATTCATGAGTATAGAAATATTTGTGAGAGCTTGCTAGAAATGAAAATTCCTAGGCCTCAGTCCCATGAATCTAACTTGGTAAGTGGAAATAGGCCAGGAAGGATCCTAAAAGTCCCTAGACAATTCTAATGCAGCACACATTCAGAAATCCTGACAATTGTGATTTAAAAAAAAAAAAATTGTGATATAAAAGGGTTTTAAAAGCAGCAGGGTATAAAAATAAAATTAAAATAAAATAAAATAATACTATAAAAGCAACAGATGTTTCCAATCTTAGGCAGACAGAGGTCAAACAAAAGATTGATAGTAACAGTTTATTAGGAGACTCAGTTGTTTAAATCTTGGTTCCTTAATCTTGCTTCCTTTGATCTGCAGGCAGGGACTCAAGCCCAAGGATTCAGACTTCGGATGAAATTCAGTTTTCTGAAGAAACTCTTGGGAGATCACTGACTCTTCTGTTCTTAACAATGGGTGAACTTGACATGAAATCTCTTCTGTCTATAGAGAGGAGCTAAGCAGGAAGACAGGCAGCTGCTGATAGCATTTGATACTTTTCACTCTGTGGGTCAATGACCATAACTGCTGCAACTGCATTTTCAGAGATGTAAAAGTTGAGTGAGAAAGTAATTCCAGAAACACTTGGCTCACCTTGTATTATTGACCTGGAGAGTGGGGGCTCCGGAACAAAGGGAAGTAGGCCTGGCAGGCTGCACAGAAGCAGAGTGGCAGTGGTCTGTACCACAGACCAAAGAGAGTCTGATGCTCCACAGCCGATCTGGAGCAAGCAAAAACTGCCTTGAATCAGAGCCAAAGTTCTGGCCTTCTAATTAATCAAAACTAAATATCGATCACAAACGGGGACCAACTTTGTGTTCTGTGCATGAAGACGAACTTGTTTGCTCCCAGCATCTTTCCTACTCAGTCCTTGGGGGTACAGGGAGGAGGTAGATGGTGTCTCTATTTAAATCGTATTATTTAAGGTATTCTGTACCTCATTAATAAAACTGTGTAGCAAGATCCTCCACTGTCATCAATAATACTATTAAGGCTCATCAATGTGTTTGGTAAGGGCATTTGAGAAATAAAACCAGCAACCAATGTTTTGAAGCCACTAGAGTGAAAAATAAATCAATAACACAAAATATAAAACACTTACCAAAAAACTCACAAACCTACTTACCTACTAGTAATCTTGTTTGCAAGGTTACATGCTTCACAAAGTTGGCCTCTGTTTTGTTAAAATCACTCTTTCTTGACCTTCTGCAGTAAAATGTGCATCAGTGACCCACACTGTCCTCATTGACCTGTTGTGGCTCAGCACTTTCTTCAGCCATACCCACAGCAAAACCCAGCACCACCATCTATCTTACTGAAGCGGGAGCCCTGCCACACCTCCCAATCCTTCATTCTGTTCAGGACAATACTGACTTTTAATGCACGCTGAAAAGCATCTCAATGGGCTAACAGATGGAGGAGAGCTCTTTTCACTCCCGTGGAGCTCCTAGTCTTCCCAGCATGCCACCAAGGATGGCAGTGCTGTGGACCTCGCCCTTTAGATCTATAATTTAACTAACAGTGCTAGTAAAAAAAAACGGAAAGCACTCAACTGTGATTCATAGGCTTTTAAGCACTGAAACTGTTATACTCCCTGGCAAGTTTAATGTTCCAAATGCATCTCTTCAGTGTCAGTCCAGCCCTCCAACAGGAGAAAGCACAAACAGGAAAAAGGGAAAATACAGAGATCTTTCTCTTTGAAATGAACTTCAGTGGAGATCCACATGTTTAACAGCTGTGGGATTATGCCACGTTTCAGATGCCTTGGTGGCACTGGGTTTACAATGATGGGGGTGGGGATGCACAGTCCCTGTCTTTGTGTGACAAACACCAAGCAAATAAATACATTGTTGTGAATGGTGATAAGCCCTCTGATGATAAAAAGAAAATAATGTTGGGCGCCTGAGTGGCTCAGTTGGTTAAGTGACTGCCTTCGGCTCAGGTCATGATCCTGGGGTCCCGGGATCGAGTCCCGCATCGGGCTTCCTGCTCAGCGGGGAGTCTGCTTCTCCCTCTGCCCCTCCCCCCTCTCATGCTCTCTCTATCTCATTCTCTCTCTCAAATAAATAAATAAAATCTTTTAAAAAAATGTTATAAATAATAAGAGCAACCTGCTCAGATTGGGTGAAGAATGGCCTCTCTGTGGAGGGGACATTTAGGTTAAGATGTGCTAAGTAATAAACCGTAGGGAGTGAGGGAAAGAGTATTCCAGGCCAAGTGAATGGCATGTGGAAAAGCCCTGGATGAGGAAAGAGCTTGATACACTTAGGGAATTGAAATAAAAGGCAAGCATGGCTGGAATATAATGTGCAAATAGGAGAAAGACAGGAGCTGCGATGGGTGAGTTGGAAAAGAGCCAGATCAGTAAGGGCTTATTGGACTTTGGATTTCATTTGAGCCACAATGGGAGCCATTGAAGGATTTTAGCAAGAAGAATGACATATCCTGAACTCCATTTTCTAAAAGATTTATTATTTATTTATTTATTTATTTTGGAGAGAGAGAGCATGTGCACACAGAGGGGAGGGGCAGAGGGAGAGAGAGAGAGTCTTATCAGATTCTGTGCTCAGCATGGAACGCAATGTGGGGCTCGATCTCACCACCCTGAGCCGAAACCAAGAGTCAAGTGCTCAACCCGGATACCCCCTGAGCTCCATTTTTTTAAGGTTCATATGGCTGACTGTGTGGAGGAAGCAAGAATATAAGCAAGTAGAGAAATACTGTAGGCAAATAAATATGGCAAATAAGGTGATATGACAGAAATGGAAAGAGAAAGAGACAGGTAAATAGAGAAACGTATTTAAAAATAAAATCTCTTCCCAACCCAGAAAAATTTCTCCATGAAGGTAGGAAAGAAAAAAACACTTTGGTTACTGAATAAGCATTAAGCCAGACTGTGATGTTCACCACAGGCACCCTGCTAAGAGAGTGCGATGGAACGCAACCTCACCCTTTTATAGAGCTGAGCAGACACAACCTATTCCATACAGGTTCTCAATATTAGCAATGATCAGTCCTCAGGTAAGAGCCTTGACAGCACCATTTGTCACACACAGTTCATCCTACATTCACCTGGTAACCGGGGTGGCCATACATGTTTGCTAATTGGCTTTATCCACGGGAAAAAGAAACTTCTCATATCGTCAGGAAGGAGATAGCTTTGCACCTTGCAGTGAGGCTCTGCCAAGTTGGACTCCTACTCTCCCCCAGACACTGGGAGACAGGGGCACTAGCTCCCTTGATGTTTACATTTCAAAGACATGGCTCCCAAGTCTTTGAGAAGGACATTCCTGGATCATAAATCTGTGAAGAGACTCTCTGTTAAAAAGATGTATATACATTTCAAAGAGACAGAAAGAATTTACAAGTTTTTTAAAGTGATTGCTCTAAGGGAGGTGGGGAGATGGTCAGTCTCTTCCCTTATTTTCAACAAAGGCAATTAAACTTCTTATTTTTCATTTGTTTTGGCCCTTACAAGTGATAGATAAATAGATGATAGACAGATGTGAGATTAATGTATACTGGATTAGATGTGAGGATTGCAGATAGAGGAGAAACTAAGATGATGACCAGAAGTTTGAGCGATTACATCAGATATATTGAAAAGAAAAAGACTCTGTATTCTGAACCACATAAAATGTACATCTGCAGTTTGAAGTGGCTGTCCCATGTGAATGTGATGAAAAATACAAGTAGATGCAGCATCTCCAGGAGACAAATTTCACAAAGTTGTCCTCCAAAAGTATTCAACACCAAAGAACCAAAGTGCTCAGCTCAGCAATTATGCAGGCAGCCAGCCCCCCGGAAGAGCAGGCACATATCTATAGAGGGACTTGGGCACATCCTCGGGACTATCACTAAAGCCAGCAAAGGACTTGTTCCAGTTATTAAGTGATCTTCTCACAGCAACAAACTCACTCCTCTGTCTTCTGCTTCGAGAGAGGCCAAGTGCGACTTGGCAGGCTCCACAGCTCCTTTAACCTGTCCCTGAGTGCTGTGAGCTCTGACTTGATTGAAGCCTTTGTGTGGGTGGGAGCAGTTTAGGATAATATGCTGCTTAATAAGAGACACTTTTGCCTTTTCTGAGCTCAGCCTCAGCTCTAATGATGGCAATTATAATAATAGTCATATTGGTTAACATTTAGTGACTGCTTACTATGCTGTACATGCTAAATAGCTTAGCTCATTTAATCCCTTTTGTAGGGCAATGAGGCAAAAACCCATTTTGTAGATGAGGAAAGTGAAGCATTGAGAGGTTAAATAGTATGCAGTTACGATTTAAAGTCAAGTCTACTGTGGACAGACTTTGTCTGAGGCAGTTTATGTTCCTGGCCTCAGCAGACCTGTTTGTTTCCTCCTGCCTAGGGATTTCTGTAGATCCTGCTCTCCATGTGCTCTATGGACTTAAAGCCTCAGTGTTTTCCTGTCTCCCCTGTGAGAATGAAGCCTCTATGGATAGAAAGTATGTCTTGTTCACTATGGTCTTCCCAAAACCTAGTACTACCTGGTACATAGCAGAAACTCAGTAAATATTTTATAAATGAATTAATTACACAGTTTTAAATGTTGCCTCCATAGTTACTTGTCTCAGCATTTTAGGTATTCTATTATTGCCATATAACTATGGCTAATTCAAACTTTAAAAGACTAATTTAGGACCATATGATAGGACAACAGGAGAAATGAACTACAGAAAGCTAAACAAGATTTTTAAATTATGTTTAAGATTATCATCTGGCATGTTTCATCCAGAGAAATCTCATGCCTTTGGCATTTGCCCAGATGTTTTCCCAGTGAAGATAGTGTCCGAGTATACAGTGACCACTGTTTAAAATGTAGAATGTGTGAGATATGGAGAGACCACCTTCCAAACTCCTCAGAGTCGGGTAGTGCCAGAACAGAGCTGGAAAGGCAGCACATGTGATGGCTACAGCCTACAGTCTGGGGGCTGACGGATTTGGCTGAAATCCTGGCTCTCTTCCTCCTACTGCCGGTGTGACCTCACTAAGCCCTTCTGTGCCTCAGTTTCACAGTTCTACATTACAGTATCTATCCCGTAGGATTGTTGATAAAAGGAGTTAATATATGTAGTGCCATTAGAACACAGTGTCTGGCACATAACCAATGCTTATTATTATTTTTACCTAGAAGAGGTAACAAAATAGCTCATTAATTTGAGTAATGTAGCAGTTGTGCGACCTCAGGATGGTTTCTTAAGCTCTCTGAGCCTGCTTCTTCATCTATAAAATGTATATGATAATTCTTACCTTGAAGCAAAATTGGGAGTCCTAGAAATAAAGTTATAAACAAGAATACTAACTTTTAGGAGGTGCTCAATAAGCAGCAGCTGTTATTAGCAAAGATTAACTTGTCAGCTAGCTGAGAAGAACTTGTGGAAGCTCACAAGTCAGATGCGGTCACAGGTTTAGCCAGGGCTGAAGCTCAGGTCTGAGGGGAAGATGTGAATAGGCAGGGCAGTCAGCACACAGTGGAATGAAAGCTATGACAAGGGAATGTGTGAATGAGAAGGCAGAAACCCTCAAACCTACCCCTCCCTCACCCACCCCCTCCCCAAAGCACTAACAGTAAACAAGAACTAAGGAAGAGAATCCTGCAAAGCGGATTGACAAGAAGAGATAAGAGGAAAACCAAGGACGTGTGGTGGCAACTGAAGGAGAAAGAGAGGGGTTGAAGAGAAAGGAGTAATCCTGGTCAAGGTGGCCAACACCAGAGAAGTTAGGGAGGATAAGCACCGGTGAACATCCACTGAGTTTTGCAGTGACATTAGAGAGAACAGCTACCAATCAGGGCTGGCTACATAATTTGCAGGGCTCAGTGCAAAATGAGTATGCAAGCAGGCCAGGGCAGTGAAGTCTATCTCCTTTCCATGCCCCAACACATGTTGGACCAGGGACCCCCAAGGAAATGCATTCTCCATGCAGGCATGAGCTACATACCTAGATGGGGGTTAGTAAGAGGCCCCTACCATGTCACCCCACCCCCCACCCCAACTCACCCACAGCGGTGCTGCCTGCAGGGGGAGAATAGCTGCCGCCTTACCCCGCCCTCCGTGTTCATGGCCAGGTGACCACTAGGGATGGAGGGCAACAGCAAACGCAGCCCCTCTCCTCCCCCACAACCAACCTGACTGCCCCATGGGGCAGAGTGACAGTGGTCCCAATGCAGAGTGGCAGAGCCAGCTGATGAGAACACCTCCCAGGGAGACAGAAAGACTGGGAGGCAAGCTCACGCAAGACTCAAACATCCAAGCCCCGAAAGGATAATCCATTGTCCCAAGCATGCTCCACTATCTCATCAGATTTACAAAGCACCCATTCAAAGATAAAATCATTAAGAATTTCAACATAGCCACCACAGATCGTCAAACCCCAAGTGCCGGGCGCCATTGCCACCTGCCCCGGTATCACACCCAAGAGGCCTGGTAGCTGTCAAAATACAAGGTAGTCATTGAAGAGGGAGTAGGAAATACAAATATAGTATAATCGACCGGTTTAAAGAAAGTTTGCTAGGAAGAAGACATCATCAGATAGACCAGTAGGAAGAAGTAGGGTAAAAAGAAATTTTTAAAACAAGGAGGCAGGAGGGGAAGGGATCCAGAGCCCAGGTCAGGGACTGGCTTCAGTTACAAGGTCAGGGGTCATCAGTGTCTAAGTGGAAATAGAGAAATAGAGAGGACCTTGAGAGCCGAGGGAGAGGGAGACAGGAACAGAGCCAACAACATTTATATCTGACGAGGACACTCAAATATGACCAACACTGAAGTACTGGTAGGCGAAAAGTAGTATTAAAGAAAAACATCAATGGAGAAGGTGGTCCTCGACATGACTATCCAACATACTGACTTCGACCGAAGTCCCACAGGGATTTAACCTGATTTAATTTGTCAATTAAAAACATTAGGACCATGACAGATTTTATTTCTGTTGATACTGCTTTCCTCAATGTTCTATTCATAAAAGCAGTTTCAATCTTTTCCCAATAAATTTCCCAGCAACTAACAGTACCACCTGCCAACTTTTGAGATGCAGTTTTTATTTTAATAGGGCAGACACTTCTTCTGTGCCCTAACCTTAAGTTGAACACTGTTTACTGCTTTGTTTAGAGGCAGAAAGTTATAGCAGAGACTGGATACACAGGGAAATCAAATGTCAGCTTCTAAATGATCACAAGTTTCCTTAAAAGTTTACCACTTGTCTTAATGGAATAACTGGAGATTCTAATATAACAGGCCAATCTCTAAATTCCTTTGTTCTGCTCCAATAAACATAAAACTCTGACAGCGACAGTTCTCTTCTGACACTCTGCATGCAAATACAGGAAATTCTTATTGATGCTACTACTTAGGAGTCCTGAAAAGAAAGAATACGTCAGTGCTTCTCATACTTCTCTTCGAGAGAGCACCTTTCCCTCTGTCTCTATGTCTCTCTCTCTCTCATTCTTTCTGCCTCTCCCTCTTCCCTCTTTCTCTCTCCTGCACTCTCCCTTTGTCTTTGCTTTCTTTTTTCTTGTTTTCTGTTTTTCTTACTCTTTCTCTGACACTCTGAAGGTTCAGTGCAGTTTAGCAAACCCAAAATTTATCACTATTTTGAGTTGTTCCTTACTTTGTCATCTGAGATTGCTTAAATTTAAAAAATAAAATTTTTCAAAATAAATAGAAACAAAGGTAATTATTTGTATAAGTAAGTAATTATGTAGCAGTGATAATAAAGTATTTGTAAAAGCTAGTTTCTTTACCTCAAACGGTGAAAACATAACAGGTTTTTTTTTTTTTTAAGATTTTATTTATTTGACAGAGAGAGAGACAGCGAGAAAGGGAACACAAGCAGGGGGAGTGGGAGAGGGAGAAGCAGGCTTCCCGCTGAGCAGGGAGCCCGATGTGGGCTCTATCCCAGGACCCTGGGATCATGACCTGAGCCCAAGGCAGATGCTTAACGACACTTAACAACTGAGCCACCCAGGCACCCCAACATAACAGATTTTTGTTTGACAATTCTTTTCCTTTCATAGTTTAGATCCCCTTTCCTTCAAAATGCATGCTATATTAGTATGTCAAAGTTTTAGATAATTTTTTGAATCCTCAATTTTTTGAAAACCTCACAATGGATAACCTCAAAATCTATGAGAAAGTGGAGCTGCTCTTCATTTCCAGTCCTGAGGTAGGCACCTACAACCTAAACATACAAACAAAATCCATTCAGAGTCCCTCTCCCCATAATTTAGTTAACTTTTTAGAGGCAAAAAAAGTAAACAATCTGATGACACTAGGACTTTCGTTTCTGAAAAATTCTCATATATATATATATATATATATATATATACACACACACATCCTGCATATATATTCATGTAAATATGTGTACATATATATACGTTATTTATGTGTATTAGGTATATATATACAAATGTAGATAAAGAATAGAATAGGGATATAGCTAGGTCTCCATAATGATAAATAAAGCTATAAAACCAAGTGCATTTAAAGGGAAAAGTGAATTTTGTACTACTACTAATATATAGGAATCTCCCTTATGCCTAAGATGTATTATCAGTGTGGAAAATAAACTTAACTATCTTATAATTTATGTTGATATTGCTTTTCTCATTGCTGTTTTTGAAAGGCCCATATAAAGCCTGATTTCTCCATATATATTTCACATATGAGAACAGAAGAGAAGAATTTCCCAAATTGCAAATTTTCCACACATGCACTTAATTTCTTCCTAAAGGCCCAATTTACTGGTAATTCAGTATTAACATTGGAATGGTCATGGAAAAGCACAGCTGGGGCAAAACAGGGCTCCACCTTGGCCAGTTAAATCCTCCTCAGCGACAATATAGATAACACAGAATTCAAAAACAGAACAGAAAAATCTTCAATCAGCACTGGAAGAAAAAATAAAAGAGGCAAAATGGTCTAAAATAACCTCGTAACTGAAAAGCCAGAAATCTAAAGACTTCCCTCTTATTCTTTTCCTTATTTTCCCAATTCTGCTCTACCAAAAGCAAAGTAAACTTAACATTATACCTTGGTTTCCTCTTAGACTATTGTTTTTGAATCTAGATGAATTTAAATGAACGTCGGTTATGTATCCAAGACGGGCTCTTATTCAAAGGAGGGAAAAGCTATTGCTGCAATTGCACTTTCGTGCTTAACTTGCAGATCCAAGTAATTGCTGTTTGTAATAACTACAAAAAAGCCTATTATCTTGATTACAGCTGTTAGTAAGTGAAAATATATTTACCTTAACAAACAGGAGTTTCACAAGTCTTAAATTTCAGAGAGTAATATCAAATTATCCATTTACTAATTAGCATTTGAAAAGCTATTGCATTTGCTTGCTACTGACAAATATTTAGTTATACAAATATATAGTTATTACATATATAAAAAGAAAATATTTAAATATATCTAAATTTCTATATGCATAGTTGTCTCTATATTTAATTTAGAATTTATGACTCCAACATAGACTCACAAAAATATTCATGCATCTATTGATTGTCACTGGAGGTTATAGTATAATATAGAGAGATAGACAAATGCACCAAAGAAACTAAAAATACATCAGAAAACAAAAAGTGCTATGAAGAAAATTAAAATGAAGTCATATGAGAACAGCTGGATGGTTAATTTAGCTGCGTGGAAAACAGAACTTAACCTAACCTCACTGAGGAATGTAGAAGGATGTGACTAATCAAATGCCAAGATACACGTCAAAGGCAACCACAGAAGGTACTGCTAAAGAATTACATAAAACAGAACATCAGGGTAGCTTATAACGTACACTAACAGTGTAAATACTAACACGAATTGAATATCTACCAACTGTTTACTAAAAGTAGGATAATGTATAACAACTGTAGTTAATGGAAATAATGTACAACAACAGATCTTTTCCATATAAAAAGAGCTAAAAATCCATTACTGCTTTGTAGCCACTTGCTGGCTCTCTGTACACACTCAGTGTTATTTTTGCACAACAAAATCAGTTAGTTCTCTATGAATTGGCATGTTCCTTGAGTCTTGATTTCTTCCTTTCTTTCTTTCTTTTTTTTTTTTTTAAAGATTTTATTTATTTATTTGAGACAGAGAGAATGAGAGAGAGAGAGCACATGAGAGGGGGGAGGGTCAGAGAGAGAAGCAGGCTCCCTGCCGAGCAGGGAGCCCGATGCGGGACTCGATCCCGGGACTCCAGGATCATGATCTGAGCCGAAGGCAGTCGCTTAACCAACTGAGCCACCCAGGCGCCCTCTTCCTTTCTTTCTTTATTCCCCCTCTCAACAGGAGGTTAAAGAAGGTCTCTCTGAAGAGGTGACATTTAATATGATATCTGAAAATCATGCAGATGATAGCCAAAAATCAGAAGATCATTTCAGAGAGAGAAAGAGAAGCCAGTTGAAAGCAATTACTTTGAAAAATAATAACCGTCACCAACTAAATGATTATCTCCTTTTTAACTTTCGACTGCAGTATTTTGTATATTTAGTGTTGAAGGAGAATAATTCATGCTGATGAAAGTAAGGCATTCTTTTTTTTTTTCCCACAGCAGTCCATACAACTTACTCATAAGGAAAGCTCTCCTTACTTAACTCTGGGTTTTAGAGTCAAACAGATTGTCACACCACATAATGATCTCCCTCTTTGGTTCTGATTAAGTTAATCTGTCTTAAGTAACCATGCACAGTGAAATAAAATACATATAATAAAAGCTTAAATAATTAGAAATTGAATTTAAACAGGGTTGGGTCATTTGGTGACATTTGCACATGACAATTTCAGGCCAATCTTTACGTCTTCAAGGTCTCATTCCTTCCATTTATAATTTATCTCTATTGTTTGGAAAAGAGCTACTTCTAAAATGTCTTATCAAAATCTCTGACGGTTTTTTTTTTCCCTCAGATTGGTAAACAATGTAACCTCCATTGGAAATTAACATGAATTAGGTGATTTCCAACAAAACAATGAATATTCTGATCTGTTCTGAGTGCTCACAGTGCTTATTAATACCAAAAGATTGCTCTGGCTAGGAGATAATGTCATGATTCACATACCTTAGGTAAAGATGGAATCTGAAAAAGCTGAATTCCCATTCTCTAGATGACTCAGACATATGCCTTTGAGTCATTTATATAATGTGGAACATTTTGTCTATGAAATCTTGTGTTTAAGGGGAGTTATGAAAAAAATTAAAAAATAAAATAAAGGGGAGTTATGTACCTATTTGAAAAGCATGGCCAGCTCATACAAAATCTACCAAACTATGTTACATTTAATCAAAATTATTCACATGTTAATTTTTAATATTTGGAAGCCAATCTTTATCTAAGATTCTGGCTATTATTTATGGAGTAATTCAATTTGAAACATATCCACTCTGGCCATATTTTGGGGGAAAACATGAAACTTCATTATGTTATAGTTCCAGCAACACTACTCTTAAATATATTTCATGGGTTTATACAGAACTACTCACAACAACATGAAAAGCATAAAAAGAAATTGAAGTATTACTTTATGAACTATGCTGAATGTGAAAGAAAAATCTCCCTCTCTTTTCAGTATAATGAATTTAAACTTTTTTAGAAGTATTCCAAATTTTAAAAATAAGTTTAAAAAATAAAATAAATTTCAGGTTTCAATTGATGTCTTTTATACATAGCTGTATTATAGAACTTATAACTATATCTATATGTTATTTCCCATTAAACTGTGAGCTCTTCAAATTCAGGGATCAATTTTACATCTCTTCATATCCTCATAGTGCAGCACAAGGCCTTGCTCAATATGTTCAATAAATGTATATTGAATGAATAAGTCAATTAATGAGTGGTCTCTGTGAGCAAAAGCTCCCAGTGCTTGTCACATCCGAGAGTAATCCCACAATAGGCAAGACAAGAATGTCTGAGAATCAGGACTCTAAAATGTGTCCATTATGATGGGTAAAATGCACAGACATGTTTATCAAAAGTTCTCAAAGAAAGCTAATCACAGGGATAGGGTAACTGGGTGATGGGCATTAAGGAAGGTATGTGATGTAATGAGTACTGGGTGATACATGCAAATGATGAATCACTGAACTCTACCTCTGAAACTAATAATATACTATATGTTAATTAATTGAATTTAAATAAAATTTAAAAAATAAAATAAAATAAAAAGCTAAAATCACCTTATGAGCTTAATTTTTTAAATATCAGGAGATTCTGATTCAGTAGATCTGATATGGGATCACAGATTGGTATTATCAAGTTTAATAGCCAAAGTTCCATGTGGTTTGAGTACAGGGCCTCTTAGCATGAACAGCTCCTCAAGATGCCTCATTTCCAGATAATCTACCATTAGAGGTAGTCGTCTCTTTGAAATTCAAAGTTTAAGTCTAAGGAATGGATGCATATTAAATCATTAAAAACAATATGTGCTAAAGATATAGAGATAGATATAGATAGGTGGTAGATAGATGATAGATAGATAGATAGATAGATAGATAGATAGATAGATAGATAGATAGATGATAGATTCTAGAGCTTTGTTCTGTAAGGCAATTAAGTTACTTGGAAAGAGTTTGATCTTCTTGAGACTTGCCTTTAAAGTTTTTTAAGGTGGGTGCAGAGCAGTATTTAGTCTAGGATTAATTTTTCCTCACTACTTAGGCAACGTTCTCCTGAATATTCCACCCTATGCACCATGAGGTACAAAGTTTTCTAGTCTGGCTGGTGGGAACAAAATCTCTTCCCAGCTTTTTGTGATCTCTGTATATTGCTCCTTTTGGGTAGTTCTTTCCCCAGCCTCAGATAGTTTTCTCACATGCTGAAGACTTGTTGGATGCTATCTGTGAATCACTAGAGCTCTCTTCTCTGCAATGCTCTCCACTCTCCAGTATTTCCACCTAAGAATTCTAGTTACCCTGGGCTTCCCTTAACTTCCATCTTTGTCTCATCAACTCAAAAAGACAGTTGGACTCCACCTGGTTCTCCACCTCTGCACAGCAGCCTGGAAACCATATCCAGGAAGAAAGCTGGGGTGATTGTAGCATTTGCCACATCTGTTTCCCTTCTTTTGGGAACCACTGTCCTTCCTTACCTGATAGCCAACTGTTGTTTCATATATTTCATTTAGCTCTTTAGTTCTTTCAGTTCTTTTGGTTCTTTAAATATTGGTCCCTGTTGCTGCATCTTGGCTAGATACAGCAGTTTGTGATTTTTTTTTCAATATTCTACTTTGACAAAGTGGTGGGGGACAGTATCAGAGGTTTCCATTTGGCCTTACTTAATATGATGGCTTGACCACCACCAAACCCAGGTGGACTCAGTGTAAGGTTTTCTTCAACTGCCAAATATGTCAATCCCAGTTAAACATTCAGGTATGGGGTAATGACCAGAGTGAGGCCACAGACCCAAAGGACCCACTGTAGACTAGATATTGTTAAGGACCTCTTCATTGCCCAGCCCCCCCTTACCTTGTCACCTCCCTTAAAAGGGAGTCATGGTGACACTTCAGGTCTCCTGTGTTCAACAGCCCTAGAAATGTCTGGGTATTCTCCTTTCCTCACCATATAATCACCTGAGTAAATAACTGTATGAACCTTTTGGGAAGAACTGGGGGAATCATTATAGTATATACTTCATAATGTTGCAGGGTTCTACCTCCCAGAGACTGAACTACCTCTACAGTCAAGGGGTACTGGGTCTAAATATTGTTTTTCACCTAGAAACATTGCAAGACCAGGTAATTTTATTGAGCTGACCACTCTCAGCCTCCTATTCAACCATTCTTGCTTTCTTTCATTTACTTAATTTTTATTTATTTATTTTTGACCAATAAAAATTGTACATATTGAGGGTGTTAAAAAACTTAACATGAATTACTTTAGTAGACCATTTTACATTAGAGAGCTCAGGAAAACTGGTGGGGTGACAAAAGGGCTGCAAAGGAAACCCAAAGAGAAGATAAAAAGAAAGCACAAACAAATGTAGACAAGAAAACAATGTACCAGAATCCAGGATGTCCCTCAATTTTTTTCTCTGTCATGTTTAAACTGAATAATGATAATCTAAAGAGAACAGAATGACCAAACCAGTGGAGATTCCTGATTTGCTCTATCATACCATACTAAAATATTAATTCATGCATCAGGTACTATCTACATATTGACCAAAGCATAGTAGAGGGAAAGGGAAGCTGTAAATGTTGACAATGTTCCATCATAAGGACCTGAATTTCATTCACA
The DNA here is from genome assembly GCF_054177405.1 of Leptonychotes weddellii. NCBI lineage: Eukaryota > Metazoa > Chordata > Mammalia > Carnivora > Phocidae > Leptonychotes > Leptonychotes weddellii. The sequence continues at coordinate 57,989,928 of NC_138376.1, forward strand.
ATGCTCAGTTAGAGAAGAATGCCATCTCAAAGCTACATCAGTCACACTAAGGAAGAAGCTAAGGTTCATTCAGACTGAGAAGATAAATGAAGAAGAAAGAATGATAAATGCTGCTTTATTAGGATTCTCTTTAAGATTCATTTCTTCTTATAAAAAAAAGAAAAAAAAAAAAAAGATTCATTTCTTCTTCATCAGTGATTCACTGTTTTCTCTCCTGATTCTTAGGTCATCTCAATAAGCATTTGAAGAACTTTCGCTCAGTAATAAAGGAAAATAATGCCTGAAACCACTTCTCTTAAATCATTGTTGACACTTGAAATTGTACCAAAGCAATTTTCGTTAGCCTCCCTACTTCAAAAAGAAGCTATTCCATACTGAACACGTGGTGATATCACAAAGGGCACTTTAAATTTTGTGTACCTGTTTCCCATTCCTTTTCTGCAAACTGATAATAAAAATATATTCTACTTAATAATTGTTTTTATACTCACAGGGGGAAGGCAACTTAGAGAATACCCAATTCAGTCCCTCTATTTTGCAGATAAGTAATGTAAATTCATGAAAAATGAAATTTTACAGGTAAATAATGAAGTTGAAATCATAAAATGAATTGTCCGAAGCCACATACCAAGTTGGGGGCAGAGTGAAGGTGATATTAATGGTAAAGCAACACTCAATTCAAGATCCTTTCTTATCTCTAGAATTAAATTTATACAGTTTAAACCATTTACTGCATACTAATAACTGCAAAGCAATCCTGAGAACAGAGTCATATTTTAATATAGCAGTGAGGCAAGTGATTGCATTCAGTCAAGGTAATGGCTTTTGTTTTTTACTAAATGATGATAAGACTTGCATGTTAGAAAATAGAAGAGCTGGGCGCCTGGGTGGCTCAGTCGTTAAGCATCTGCCTTCGGCTCAGGTCATGATCCCAGGGTCCTGGGATCGAATCCCACATCGGGCTCTCTGCTTGGCAGGAAACCTGCTTCTCCCTCTCCCACTCCCCCCGCTTGTGTTCCTGCTCTCACTATCTCTTTCTCTGTCAAATAAATAAATAAAATCTTTAAAAAAAAAAAAAAGAAAATAGAAGAGTTGTTCAAAAATATGTTTATCAAATTAATTACCAGTATACATACGGCATAAGAGTTTTGGTTGTGGTATATTTTTAGTTTGAATGGCAATTGTCTAAGCTGTGTTTTGGTGTACTTCTATTTACAAAGGCCCCATTTTTAAAAAATTATGATAGAACTTAGTTTTTTCTATTGAAAAATTATTTAGTGAGAAGTACTGATTCCAAGGTTTTGAGTGAATGCTGATGTCTTGATTATCAACTCATCAAATGTCAACCTATTAGTTTTAGCCATAAAGTTCTTCAGATTTCATCTGACAGCTTACTGAAATTTTTATCACAGTTTATAATAGATGTTATGACAATCCACTTGATCTATTACAGAATATCCATGGGCTGGGTAATAGGCACAAATTTAGGTAAAGGCTATAGACATTTGAGAGATTTGGCATCATTCATTTAAAGATGTGCTAATGCTCTTACCATGAAGGAAGCTGCACTTTATGAAATTATGAAATGATTTCCCATGAGCTGTGCTAGCTCATCTGCTCTAAGTAGAAGCAGCTCCTATGGTACATCTTACAGTTTTCTTTTAGTCTTATGTCAGTGTTCCCAATTGTATAAGCCATGAAGCCCATTACATTCCTTCTAAGATCTCAAGATCAAGGCAGGTATAGAAAGAATCTGGAAGGATTCTTTTTTTTTCCAAAATGGCAAATTCCTGGGTTTTTAAAAATAATTCTAAAAGTAATGCATTAATGTTTGTTATATGAGGTGAATTTAACCTCATGTAGGATTTAACCCAGCTATAGCCTGTTTGCAAGGAGAACTCAAAGGATAAGTTACACCTCAGAGTTGTCCCAAAAGAGGCAAGGGATCTGGAGTAAAATGAGAGCTTTAATAAAACACATAAAATTAAAGATAACAAATTACATGCTCACTTCAGCAATACATATACTAAAATTGGAAGAATACATAGAAAATTAGCATGGCCCCTGTACAAGGATGACACACAAATAAAGATAATGAAGTATGGCCTTCACAAGTCTTTTCACCCACACCTATATCCTTTGGAGTTTCAGATGGACTGCTTGTCCATACTTTTCAGATAGATGAGCCTAGCCAGTAGAAGCCCTGGAAACTGGTATAATTTCAAGTCAGCCATCAGGCAGTCAGATGAATTCCTGGGCAAATGATCCATTATTGCCTGGGACTTGTTAGCTTTGGAACAACCCTAAAACCGGTGGCACTCTCCTATCTAAAGAGGGAGTTTAAGGCCCCATTTCCTTCATCACTTAGTGTCAAGGCCAAGATAGAGATGGTCCTCAGTGCTAGTAGAAAGGTTTTAGAGATGTTAAAAGTTCTTCTTTGTGAACAGCCTACATTTGAGATTCCTCTCATGGTCTTTTCTTTAGGATTGCTTAATGTTCTTATTTTCTAGTTTCTCTGCTCCCATGCATCTGGGGCAATAGGATGAGTTAGAGATTTCTACAACCAAGGACCAAGACTCCCACTTTTAGAAGACTAAACAGGGATCAAGATGAGAAAAGAGGATATGAAGTGAATGCCTTAGGCTGATTATCCTAGGCTTCATGGCATAGTATCCATAGGAATGATATTAAGAAAGGCAATGAAGTTAAACTACTCTTTCAAGAAATTGTTAGAGAAATAAGGGCTGGAGATGAGACAGGTAAATTAAAATGTAGAAGATCAAAGTATAGAAGTGTTCTACTCTGCTTTGTTTCTAGAGTAAATATTACTCAAAAGAGTTAATTTGCTGAGAGGGAAAAATTAGTAAGAACAGACAGTTGGAAGATGGAAAATCAGGAGAGCATAATTGATGAACAACTTCCTAGAAGAGCCTATGTGGGAACAGACCAAAAGTACAGGTAAAGCAGTCAACCTTAAAATGGAAGAATCTTTCTTCTTCCAAGACTGGGGATAAAAAGGGATATTAAGGGGCACCTGTGTGGCCCAGTTGGTTGAGCGTCCGACTCTTGATTTTGGTTCAGGTCATGATCTCAGGGTTGTGAGAATAAGCCCCACTTTGGGCTCCACACTGGATGTGGAGCCTGCTTGGAATTCTCTCCTTCCCTCTCTCTGTCTTAAAAAAAGGTGGGAAATTAAATAGAAAAGTTGTGAGGCTGAAAAAGATAAGTATACACAAATTTCTCAGTAAAATAAGAATTAAGTTTATCTGCTATATGTGAGATAGGTATTGAGGACTTAACAAATATGGAAAAATTTGCATGTATTTGCTCTAAGGGAGGTAATAGAGAACAGTCAAGGGACTGAATTAACAGTTTACTAAGCAATAGCAAGAACTTAGATAGGGCTAGAGAGCTTGAATTTTTAATGCATTTACTCAACATAATTTTGTGACCAAGTGTTGGATCCTAAGAAAGAGAACTGATGAAGTGATTGACTGGTTGCCTAGAGTTGGGGCAGTGAGTAGGGGATAAAACGTCTGGGGCAGAAATTTCTGGGTAATAGCAAGTGCACAGTTTCACTGGATGACCATTGAATCCATGCTGGGTGAAACAGAATGGGAAAGGGTTAGAAAGAAAGAGAAACCAATTTGCTGGATGACATACTAAAGGCTACAAGCAAGAAAAGCAAAGAGCTGGGAGAAGTGGTAGTCAGGGAAATTTAAATCAAATGAGGATATTTCATTGACAGGTAATATATACATTTCCTGAAGCCAGACTTTCAGGGGCTAAATCCTAGCTCTGCCTCACTAACTGTGGGACTGGGGTAAATAGAATTGTTTTTGAGAATCCATAAGTGAATACGTGTAAAGTATTTAGGTCAGGGTCTCCAATATAGTATCCACTTTATGAATTATAGCTATCATTATGTTCCAGAGTTTACCATTGTAGAAGTAGCATAACCCCAAATGGTGAAGCATAACTCAGAATGATGAGGTATAATTTCAGATGATGTATGGTTTTGCTGATGGAGAGGCATCACTGAGAATAGATGGCTTTATGTCATCAGAGAGCTGAAGTTCAGTGAAGGTAAAAGTCAATGGATTTACGGAAATAATTTATATTCTATCTTCTGAAACTCTACTATCAGTAAATAGAGATGACAGAGGATACACTAATGTTGATAAATGGAGGAGTATTTAGGTGGAAAAAATCTAAATTAAATTACTTTTTCCTTTTCAGATTATTCTTACATTTGGGTTCCTCAAAACCTCAGCATTATATATGTCTACCTGTCAAAAGACACATGAAATTAGTTCAAAATGAAAACTTTCACATTTCTGAGTTGTCCTACACCAATACTGGAATGCCCTCTTCCATGCTTCTACCAAGATTTCAGAGAGCTCTGAGCAAGTCCACTTGCAAGATCATGAAGCTCTCATTTAAAATGAGATGTGAGTTTGACATGCTTCTTAATAAAATGTTATGAGAATTTAATTCCAATTATGGGTTAAGATATATCTTGGATGCACCTCACAAAATTAAAACGGAATTGATATGCTAATTAGATTCAGCAAGTCAGCATAGCACCATCTATATCTACGGGCATACTAAATATCATTTCATGAGCAGAATGACAAGAGAACCACTTCCAATCCAAACCTCATACGACTTCAATGTGATTTTATCCAGTTGATTGTGTAATGTCCCTTTATGTTTATTCTTCCAACTAATAGTTACCTAGTGTTTATCATGTATACAACATATGCTAGTTGCTACCAGGAATAAGTGATAAAAATTGGGGCAAAACTTCCTACCTTGGAACATACATCTACGTTAGGGACAGACAAGTATATATACTAATACTAGAATACAGGCCAGAATGTGTAAGAGGAAATACTAAAGAAGGAGCAATTGATTCCACAGGGAAGGCTCACAGAAGTGACATACTCAAACATTCATGGCATAGAGACACTCCAGGCTAATTACCAACATGAGAATAAAAGATGTAAGGGTGTAACTTGGGGAACATTTGTATGAGTCAGCATGTGTCTTTGCAAACTATCAGCCTATTCAACACTGTGTCAAATTCACAAATTTTAAAACACTTCTTAAAAGGTACTGCCATCTCTGGCCCCACCTTTTTAATTTATTTTACTTTATTGTCATTTTATTTATTTCATCATAATAAGTGTACTCTTTAATCCCCATCCTATATTTCCCCCATCCACCCACCCACCTCCCCTCTGGTAACCATCAGTTTGTTCTCTACAGTTAACAGTCCGTTTCTTGGTTTGCCTTTCTCTCTTTTTTTTCTTTTGCTTATTTATTGTGTTTCTTTTTTGTTTGTTTCAAGTTTTGATTTAAATTCTAGTTAACATATTGTGTAATATTGGTTTCAGGAGTAGAATTTAGTAGTGATTCATCACTGACATACAACACCCAGTGCTCATGACAATAGGGGCCCTCCTTAATACCTATCACCCATTTAACCCATCCCCCACCCAAACTCCCTCCAACAACCCTTGGTTTGTTCTCTATAGTTAAGAGTCTTGGGGCACCTGAGTGGCTCAGTCACTTAAGCATCTGACTCTTGATTTCAGCTCAGGTCATGACCTCAGGGTCATAAGATTGAACCCTGCATTGAGCTCTGAGCTGGTCATGGAGCCTGCTTAAGATTCTCTCTCTCCTTCCTTCTTCCTCTGCTCCTCCCCCTGTCTCTCTCCAAAAAAAAAGGTGGGCATTCTGTTTTATGGTTTGCCTCTCTCTCTTTTTTCCCCTATGTTCACCTGTTTTGTTTCTTAAATTCCACATGAGTGAAATCATATGGTATTTGTCTTTCTCTGACTGACTTATTTCACTAAATATCATACTCTCTAGCTCTATCCATGTTGTTGCAAATGGCAAGATTTCATTCTTTTTTATGGATGAATAATAGTCCATATATATATATATCACCATATATATATATATCACATCTTCTTTATCCACTCATCTATTGATGGACATTTAGGCTGCTTCATAGTTTGGGTATTCTGAATATTGCTGCAAAAAACATAAGGGTGCATGTATCCATTTGAATTAGTATTTTTGTATTTTGGGGATAAATACTCAGTGGTGCAATTACTGGATCATAGGGTAGTTCTATTTTTAATTTTTTGAGGACCCTCCATACTGTCTTCCAAAGTGGCTGCAACAGTTTTCATTCCCACCAACAGTGCACAGGGGTTTCTTTTTCTTCACATCCTCACTAACACTTGTGGTTTCTTATGTTTTTTTTATTTTAGCCATTCAGATAGGCATGAGGTGATATCTCATTGTAGTTTTGATTTGCATTTCCCTGATGATGACTGATGCTGAGCATCTTTTCATGTGTTTGTTGGCCATCTGTATTTTTCTTTAGAGAAATATCTGTTCATGTCTTCTGCCCATTCTTTCTTGGATTACCTGGGGGTTTTTTATGTTGAGTTGTGTAAGTTCTCTATATATTTTGGATACTAATCCTTAATCAGATACATCATTTGCAAATATCTTCTTTCATTCAGTAAGTTGCCTTTTAGTTTTCTTGATAGTTTCCTTTGCTATGCTGAAAATTTTTATTTTGATGTAGTCCCAAAAGTTTATTTTTGCTTTTATTTTTCTTGCCTCAAGAGATATATCTAGAAAAATGTTGCTATGGCCAATGTCAAAGATTACTGCCAGTGCTCTCTTCAAAGATTTTTAAGGTTTCCTGTCTCACATTTAGGTCTTTAATCTATTTTTAGTTTATTTTTGTGTATGGTGAAAGAGAGTGGTCCAGTTTCATTCTTTTCCATGTATCTGTCCAGTTTTCCCACGCCATTTGTTGAAGAGACTGTCTTTTCTCATTGTATATTCATTCATCCTTTGCTGAAGATAAATTAACCATATAATTATGGGTTTATTTCTGGGTTTTTGTTCTATTCCATTGATCTATGTGTCTCTTTTTATCCCAGTACCACACTGTTTAATTACTACTGCTTTGCAATATAACTTGAAATCTGGAATTGTGATACCTCCAGCTTTGTTTTTCTTTTTCAAGATTGCTTTGGCTATTTAAGGTCTTCTGTAGATCCACAAAATTTTAGGATTATTTGTTCTGGTTCTGTGAAAAATGCCATTGGTATTTTGATAGGGATTGCACTAAATCTGTAGACTGCTTTGGATAATATAGACATTTTAAGTAGTTTTTAGGGTGCAGTCTTTAGAGTTTTCTATATATAGTATCATGTCATCTGCAAATAGTGAAAGTTTTGCTTCATCCTTACCAATTTGGATGCCTTTTATTCCTTTTTCTTGTCTGATATCTGCGGCTAGGACTTCCAGTACTATGCAGAATAAAAGTCTTGAGAGGGGACATCCTTGTCTTGTTCCTGACCGTAGGGGAAAAATTCTGTTTTTCACCATTGGGTATGATGTTGGCTGGGGGTTTTTCATATAGGGACTTTGTTATGTTGAGGTATAGTCCCTCTAGACCTACTTTGTTGAGGGTTTTTATCATGAGTGGTTGTTGTACTTTGTCAAATGCTTTTTCTACATCTATTGAAATGATCATATGGCTTTTATTAATATGATGTATCATGTTGATTGATTTGCGAATATTGAACCACCCTAGAAACCCAGCAATAAATCCTACTTGATTGTGGTGTATGATTTTTTATGTATTATTGGATTTGGTTTCCTAATATTTTGTTGTGGATTTTTGCATCTATATTCATGAGAGATATTGGCCTGTAATTCTCTTTTATTGTGGTGTCTTTACCTGGTTTTGGTATCAGGGTAATATTGGTCTCATAGAATGAATTTGGAAGTTTTCTTTCCTCTTGTATTTTTTGAACTAGTTTGAGAAGACTGGGTTTTAACTCTTCTTTAAATGTTTGGTAGAAATCACCTGTGAAGCTGTCTAATCCTGGACTTTTGTTTTTGGGGAGTTTTTTGACTACTGATTCAATTTCATTGCTAGAAATTGGTCTGTTCAAATTTTCTATTTCTTCCTGATTGTGTTTTGGTAGGCTACATGTTTCTAGGAATTTATCCATTTCTTCTAAGTTGTCCAATTTGCTGGCATATAGGTTTTCATAATATTCTGTAAAAAATGTTTGTATTTGTGTGGTGTTGGTTGCTATTTCTCCTATTTCATTAGTAATTTTGTTTATTTGGGTCATCTCTTCTTTTGTAATGAGTCTTGCTAGAAGTTTTTCGATTTTATTGATCTTTTCAAAGAACCAGCTCCTGGTTTTATTGATCCGTTCTATTGTTTTGGTTTTGGTTTGTTGTTGTTTGGTTTGGTTTGGTTTGGTTTGGTTTCTATATCATTTATTTCTGCTCTAATCTTTAGTATTTCCTTCCTTTTTTGGGTTTGGGTTTTATTTGTTCATCTTTTTCTAGGTCCTTTAGGTGTAAGGCTAAGTTGTTTATGTGAGATTTTTCTTGATTCTTGAGGTAGGTCTGTATTGCTATAACTTCCCTCTTAGAACCACTTTGTTGCATCCCAAAGACTTTGGATTGTTGTATTTTCATTTTCATTTGTTTCCATGTAATTTTGTATTTCTTCCTGGATTTCTTGGTTGACCCATTCATTGTTTAGTAGCATGTTGTTGAACTTCCATGTTTTTGTGGTCTTTGCAGACTTTTTCTTGTGGGTGATTTCTAGTTTCATACCAGTGTGGTCAGAAAAGATGCATGGTATGACTTCGATCTTTTTGAACTTGTTAGACTTGTTTTGTGGCCTAATATGTGATCTATTCAGGAAAATGTTCCATGTGCACTTGAAAAGAATGTGTATTCTGCTGTTTTAGGATGGAATGTCCTGAATATGTCTGCTAAATCCATCTGGTCCATAGTGTCATTCAAAGCCACCATTTCCTTGTTGATTTTCTGTTTGGATGATCTATCCACCAATGTAAGAGGGGTAAAGGACCCTACTATTATTGAATTACTATTTTGATTATTTCTTTTATGTTTGTTGTTAACTGCTTTATGTATTTGGGTGCTCCCACTTTGGGCATATAAATATTTATGATTATTATAACCTCTTGTTGGATTGTGTCCTTTTTTGTCTCTTGTTACAGTCTTTGTTTTAAAGTCTATTTGGGGGACCTGTGGGTGGCTCAGTCGGTTAAGCCTCCAACTCTTGGTTTTGGCTCAGGTAATGATCTCAGGATCTGGGGATCAAGCTCCACATCAGGGTTCACACTAAGTGGGGAGTCTGCTTCTCTGCCTCTCTCTCCCATTCCCTCTGGCCCTCCCCCTGCTCTCTCTCTAAAATAAATAAATAAATGTTTAAAAATAAGTAAATAAATGTCTATTTTGTCCAATATAAGTATTGCTACCTTGGCTTTCTTTTGGCATCCATTTCTGTGATAAACATTTCTTCATCCCCTCACTTTCAATGTGAATGTGTCCTTAGGTCTGAAATGAGTCCCTTGTAGGCAGCATAGAAATGGGTCTTGTTTTTTTTTTATTCACTCTGTCACCCTGTTTTTGATTGAAGCATTTAGTCCATTTACATTCAAAGTAATTATTGATAGATATATATTTATTGCCATTTTGTTACTTATTTTGTGGTTGTTTCTGTAGATCTCTGATTCTTTCTTCTCTTGCTCTCTTTCATGGTTTGTTGGCTTTCTTTAGTGACATACTTGTATTCCTTTCTCTTTATTCTTTGCATATTTATTGGTGGTTTTTGGTTTGTGGTGACCATCAGGTTTGTTTATAACATCTTCTGCATATAGCAATCTATATTCAGTTGTTGGCCACTTAAGTTTAAACCCATTCTTTACTCCTCTCCCTCCCACATTTTAGGCATATGGTGTCATATCTTACATCCTTTTATTTTATGAATCCCATTACTGATTTTTATGGAAATACTTACTTTTACTGCTTTTGTGTTTTTTACTTTTCATACTATCACTTATGGTCTTCTTTCAACTCAAAGAGTCCCCCTTAATATTTATTGTAGGGCTGGTTTAGTGGTCATGAACTCCTTTAATTTTTGTTTGTCTGAAAAATTCTTTTATCTCTTTTTCTATTCTAGATAATAGCCTTGCTGGCTGTTGGGTATTCTTGGCTGCAGATTTTTCCCTTTCCCTTTCCCTTTATCAAAGTACTGAAAGTATTTCAGTACTTTGAATATATCATGCCACTCCCTTATTGGCCCCACCATTTTTAGATATGAGTTTATAGACAGGAACTGGCACCTTTCTTTATAAATTTGATTTGAATTTTTGATATTATAATCATTTTATTCAAATATCAGAATGACCTCTCATTTTATTTTTTTATTATTTTTTAAATTTTATTATGTTATGTTAATCACCATACATTACATCATTAGTTTTTGATGTAGTGTTCCATGATTCATTGTTTGCGTATAACACCCAGTGCTCCATGGATGACCTCTCATTTTAATCATCAGCCTTAGCATTTAAATTTTTTAATGATTTATTCCAAATATGGCATGTATTATATACATCACTAATATTTGATTGATTGTCATAGATTTGTACATATGTTTTAAGTTGCCAGCTTTAGATTTAGTTGCCAAATTTTAGTTGCCAACTTAAAAAAGCCAATGTGTGTTCTGTCTCTTAATCATAGGAAAAGAGATATTTAAAAATCCCAGAAAGGACTGAATTTTTGCTCTTTGTAAATAATTAGTCTGGGGGCAGCTCTGTTTTTTTCTTCCTTCTATCACAGCCTCATTTTTATTCAGTCATAAGTTTGTTTAGTCAATCCCAGCATAGGAATTGCCAAGTGCTTACAAAAGTTATACACTTTTCTTGCTGTACCAAACCAATGCTAAAAAAATACTCATTCTATTCTGTATAACATTCCTCCTCCATTTTCAGAAACTCTACTTGGCATTTCCATGACCTCTTCCAGATAGGGGACATGCTGACAAGCTCAAATCCATTATTCACTGATCATAAGATACTGGAGTCTTCATATGTCAAATGTTATACCATGCCCAGAAGAAATCCACATCTACATTTCTTTACATTCCAAAAACTAAACTTCTGCTTTCATTATCTAGCAGTGTTATTGCAGATTTCAACCTGATGTCATCCTTTGATGTTACCTGTAAAATCTTTTCTCTTTCAACAGGATAATTGCTTCTTACTTATAAATTCAGGCAGGAAGTGGCACCCTAATTCTTATCCCAACTCCCACTTCTGGATCTGTTTAGCTCATGTCAAAAACTATTGAAGGTTTTGATTTGTTTTTTTCACTTACAATCAAAAATTAAAAATCAAATATACACTCCTATTTAATCCAAAAACAAAACAATGCTGCTGAAAGAATTAGAAAGATTTCCCAAATTCAATAGAATTGGAATTCCAAAGTGTCCTGAACATTAATGAAGTTCTTGGAGTATATAATTAGAAACTTTGATTATGTTATAATGGTTGTGCTAATAAAATATATAGGGGGCAAACAGAAATCCCACTTACCATGTTTACTTACATAATTGTAAGCAGTTACGTCAGGAAAATGGTTAGTGAATGGCTCTTCCACCTGAAATCTGTCATGAAAATTATACCTGGCTGGCTTCCCAAGCACATATCTCCAGAAAGAGAATGCAATGAGTCTTGCTATGTCTTGGAGTTGAGGAGTTCAGAGCTATTAAAGGTTAGTCCTCATTGTTCTCCACACAAAGCACCAGTGAGAACTGCCCTCCTCTACCTGACTATGTAATAAAGGAAAGGTTTATCTATTAGATTTGCAAACATATTTGTGCTACTTAAACACCCCATACTCTTCTCACTGCAAAAAAAAATCCCTTCACCACATAGGAAAGGGAGACTGGTACTGATTTGACTGCTTTCTCAGTCTGGATTTTATTAAAACTGTAAATATATTAACCTATTGTCAAAGCAAAGGGAGTGATGATTCTGAAACATTTGTGGTAATAGGGAAGGGTACAGAATACTCTAGACATTTGATGTGTATTTGTTGTCCCTAGATAAAGAACTTAGAGAGTATTTGTCCTAATGGGGTCAGAAAATAATTTTAATCTATTCACATTAAAATTAAAACTAATGGTAAGTACTGATAGAGGAGTAAAATGTTTAGTTAAGTGCTCAGGTAGGAGTGAGTCCCCATGCCCTTACCTAGGGGCCACAAGTGCTAATAGAAACCAAAGACACAAGAAGAAAAAGAAAAACTCACTTAGCCTAAAGCTGCAGTTGTTCCTACTGAGTAATCTACAGAAAAATAATAAAATGGGCTGCTTTTGGGTTTTTTTTTCCTTTCAAGTTTATTTGAAGGCTGAGGTAAGACAGTGGAATATTTGAATGAACAGACACTTGAAATATGGAGGAAAATGAAAAGATCTAAAAATCCAGATTTGAATAGTCCCTTCAATTAATAATTACTAGAATATAACTACTTAGTTGATTTTAATGAAGATATTTTAATTTGATTTGGGCTTGACTTCTAAATTTTGATATATGCACCTATTTCACTAATGTGGTAATATTCAAAAGATACCAAGCAAATTTATTTTTATTTATATATCTGTATATATAATTAAATATTTACTTATATATTTATACTTTATATGTATAATTTATTTATTTTTATAATTTATTATTACTTATATGGTTGTATATATAATTTACTTATTTAAATTTTTATATATATATAATTTATCATTTCATTTCTCACAACTACCATCTGACCATCTGCCTTCTAAGTATGCTAGAACAGAGAAAAATCAAATCCCAGAGATGTATACACTCCTATCTCCTAACATTCCTATGATATCATTCACTATAACATTCATCTACCCAGATTTTCATCTAAACTCAACAGCTCAAACACCAATGGCAAAACAAAAATAAAACCACCACAGTCTTTTGAATCACAATCAAACCTATTTCTTTTTTTTTTAATTTTTTTTTATTCTTATGTTAATCCCCATACATTACATCATTAGTTTTAGATGTAGTGTTCCATGATTCATTGTTTGTGCATAACACCCAGTGCTCCATGCAGAACGTGCCCCCCTCAATACCCATCACCAGGCTAACCCATCCTCCCACCCCCCTCCCCTCTAGAACCCTCAGTTTGTTTTTCAGAGTCCCAAACCTATTTCTTTTAATGCTGCCAATTATGGCAGTAGAAATAGTTTCTCTCCCAAAAGGATTAACATACCCCTGAAAATAGATCATTGTACCCAAAGATTTGCAGAAGTTATCCATTTTTTATTTCTATTCTCCCTATACCTTCTTCATCACATGCATCCACACATCACCCTCTCTGTACCTTCCTATATTGGCTAATGCCATCAGCAACCTCTTGAAGACTGAGGCTCCAACCTCACCAAATGAGTTCTTGTGTTTTTTCTCTCATAAACTCTGTCTGCATTCCATTTTTATCTTTCCTGCTGAAGTCCAAGCTCCCATTATCACTCTCATCTGAACTATAGTAACAACTATGCATTTAGTCTTTATGTTTCTAATTTCTCCCCTTTTGATTCATCCTGTGTTTTGCTTTCACCAGTTCTGTCCTTAAAACAATGGTTTATAGATTCCCTTTTCAAAATTCTTACATGGTTTTCCATTAAATACAAAATAAAATACTATCTTCTCAACCTGGAATTCAGAGCCTCCTACAACATGGACTCAGTTTTCTTAACAACGATTTGCCACTAGACACACAATGGACACACACACACACACACACACACACACCATACTCTTGGCATTTCTTCAGTCTACACTTTACTGTGTGGCTTTCATTAAGCTATTATCTCAATTACTAAGTTCCTCTCCCTCCTAACCCCTCTCCCTTCCTCAATATCCGGTTCAAATGCTTTTTCTCATATCCATTAGTTCAAATAAATCTTTTTCTTACATTTCCATTATACTTTATTTGTACCTCTATTTTGATACTGAGCATAATTTTTCCTACAGTGTATATGGGTGCATCCGTATATATTATATATGGGTTTTTTAGTTTCTTTAAATTTGGGGACTATGCCATAGTAATCTTGAACATCTAGAGTTCAAAAAATAGTGTTTATTAATTTCTGTTTCAGGATAATTATCAGATGATGATATTTTCCAAGTAAGGAAGATGAGAGAAGAACTTTATTTTAATTTGTTGATATTTTGGCTAATGGACTTATAAAATATGAACTGGAGTACAGGGGAAGGCAGAGGTTAGATTAATGCAACTGTGGAAATACTTAGAAAATAGAAAAAAAGAGAGGTCCTTAATTATTTGAGTTTCTACGAAATTTTTTTCAATAAAATATAACTGAGTCCAGCTATTATTCCTTTCCATGTAAGGCAGAAAAAAAATATGTCTATTTACTTTAATATGCACCAGAGTCTCCTGACTACAGCTTCTCCAACAACGTTGCCAGTGAAGAGCGTGTCACAATTAAAGATAGAATGGATCTAAAACCTCAAGCTGAGGATGAATATTCAACAAACACATGAATTCTTCTTGTTCTACTTATAGAAGTCAGTTATGAAAAAATATTATTTCTGAGGCACGTGGGTGGCTCAGTTGGTTAAGCATTCGACTCTTGATTTCAGCTCAGGTCATGATCTCAGGGTTGTGAGATTCTCTCCCTCTCCCTCTGCCTCTCCCTCTCTCAAAAAAAAATTTTTTTTAAAGAAAGATTATTATTTCTTCAATTTCTTAAATTTATGTGACTTCAGTTATTAAAGGTTCTTAATAGATTAAACCAGGGTTGACTTCTAGAATATTTGAATACTAGTTATTCTTCCATTCACAGCTAAAAATCCAATTTCCATAAATCTTTTCATGTTTAACCCCTCTGGATCAAGGCATAATGTTTATTGAACTTAACTAAAAATATAGTTTTCTAGAATCAGAAAGTTAAATAATGACTAACTCACTAATTTTAGAGAATTTGGTGTTTATTCAAAATATATGTTTCTTGACTGTGATTAATAGGGACAATTTTATTCATTTCAAAAAATGAAAATCATACAGTCACAGGAAGAACAGGGAAAACTCTAAGCATTATTACTACACAATGAATCATCATAGCACACCCAGCCCTAAAACAGTTTTGGAATTTTAAGAATCCAGGTTACTTGCTTGGTATCAAAGAGCAAATTCAGTTTTATCTGTTACTGTAACTCAGAATCTAAGTGTTCTTACAATTATGTCTAATGTAGGTCCCATATTTTGGAGAATATATTTTCTGGATTATTATTTTTTGGTAGGAGCTTGGGGAGGGGCTGCAGTTTGGCTCAAAATTGCATGAATCAGCCTCTTATGGAGTTGCAGCTGAATGCATAGGCCCTTCACCCATGTAGAGAAAACTAGTCATTGTGCTGTTGGGAGGTATTTTGTCACTTAACAACCTACTATAAAAGTAAACAAGAAAGTAAATTTTTCATGTCTTTTTTTTCTTTTAAGTATTTCACTGAGACCTACGAACCATTATATTGTAAATATATCCTTTGACTCATAACCAATATATTTCTTTTCTATCTCTAACTCCAGTAACTTCTGCCTTTGTTGAAAGGACAGCATGTTACCAGTGCCTTAAGGGGTCTATAATTTATCTGTATGACATTTTGTGGTACAGAAAATTGTCTACGGGCCTTTCCTGCCTCTGATTTAGAGCAAAATAAGGGCTGTATACAATGCAAATTTTAACACCTGCTATTATGAAGGAAATAGAAATGAACACAAAAGGCTGTAATTTTTTTAAATAAGAAATTGAATTGGTCTCAAAGTAGAATAAGGGAGTTAGAGTTATCAACTCAGCATTTAAAAAGCCATGAAAAGGCAATGATAATCTAAGACAACATTTGTACTGTTGCCTTATCAACTTTTAGCTTTGGAAGCGAACTGTTGGAGAGAGCACTGGATTCTGTAAAATGAAACAATACCTCCCTAAAAGGGCTGTTGAAAGAATTCATTGAGATTACATTTCTAAAGCACATATCCATATCCTGACACAAGGAAAACATAATAAATAGCAGCTGAGAGAAGTAGTAGCAACAGTATCAGAAGACCAGGACCCCAGTGTCATTTTCATCACCTACTATTGGCCTTGAGCATGTCACTTAACATGTCTGATCCTCAGAATCTTCATAGACAAAAATAAATTATAACCCCTACTGTACAGACCTCCCCCACATTGTTATGAAATCAAACAAGAAAATTATGCAGAAGTATCTTGAAAAGTATAACTAGTTGTAGAAATATGTCATTATATACATTTAATAGTTCAATATCACAACCAGTAAAGAAATCATTTCTAATGCATCTCTGGGATATAATCATTCAGATCATGCTTGCATATCAGAGCAATTAGTAACTCACTACCTGTAGTTCTAGCCAGCTCATGGCAAGCAAGGATGCATCCATAGACCCTGAAGCATTTGTAATTTCCTTACCCCTCTTCCTACTGATATTCCTTGTTGTCAGTGGCCCATGACCTACCTTAGTGGGTAATCAGTGGTAATAATACACACACACACACACACACACACACACACACACACAAACTGGAATATTATGCAGCCATCAGAAAATGAAATCTTGCCATTTGCAAAGACGTGCATGGAACTAGAGGGTATTATGCTAAGTGAAATAAGTCAGAGAAAGACAAATACCATAAGATTTCACACCTAAGTGGAATTTAAGAAACAAAACAGATGAACATAGGGGAAAGGACGGAAAAATAAAATAAGACAAAATCAGAGAGGGAGACAAACCATAAGAGACTCTTAACTGTAGGAAACAAACTGAGGGTTGCTAGAGGGGAGATGGGTGGGAGGATAGGGAATCTGGATGATGGGCATTAAGGAGGGCACGTGATGTCATGAGCACTGGGTGCTATATGCAACTGATGAATCACTAAACTCTACCTCTGAAACTAATAATACACTATATGTTAATTAATTGATTTTAAATAAAATTTAAAAAAGAAAAAAGAAAACAAGAGCATGTGGATGCATCCCATCTTTCATTCTTCTCATTAGAGCCCAGTCATAGACGACCAAGACTTGACTACATACATAAATTCAAGATAAAGTACATGAGAGTTGAAGGGAAGAGAAACCTGTGAGCAATTACTGTCTTTCAAGTCTTATCTTGACATTACAGACAATATTAGGGAGAGTTTGTTTTATTAAGGAAATTATTGTTGTTCCATTAAAATTTATTTATTTGGTTATCACATTCTATCTGGCCCTAATGAAAATAATTTGCTTTCTCTTTCAGGCACGTGCTACTTTTGTTAAAGTTAAATGCACAATGCGTAGTCTAAAATCAGCTAATCAGATAGATTATAAAGCCATAGAGAGACAGAGAGAAAGGAAGAAGAGATAAGAGCTGCAAGTGCTTTTAGGTTCTGCTAATATCAATGGATCTCTAAAAATTAGTTAAGACATTAAAAACGGAGAAATTAGACCAACTCTTCATTTTCTTTGAAGCCTAATTGGCATGGTGATCTGTGAATTGGGCTGCAGGTTTAAAAAGGAGCCATGCACTGATTAGAACTGTTACAGTGGAATAACTCCTCTTCTATGATCCATTATGGAGCTGCTTATGCATAAAAGTAAGTGCTGCTCTTCACCTTAAACATAAATAATTACACTCTAGCTATAAGGTAGGAGGAATACATAATAGTATGTTGCTATTGTGTTATTAAACAGTCACTTAAATGTTATACTATTTACATAATTACATGCTAGATGAGAACATTCATTTTACAAAGTTTCTGCATAAAAAATTGAGTATTTTAAAAAGCATCAAACATTTTAAAATAATGCCCTACCAGGTAGAACTGAAAACAGCAATGAAACCATGTCAAGCTTGATCAGATACTCAAGGCTAAAGATGATGAATGTGATTATGAATTAAAATTTCTACAAGACTAAACTTAAACCGATATCTACTTTGATCCAAAAATGTTCCTAGCATGAGGCTGGATGCGTGATAGACAATCATGAAAGAATCTAAGGCTTTTTTAGACATGAATATAAAAGGAGTTCAATGCTAACTTCTCAGTATTAAATATATCTGCCTTATTATTCAGACTCAAGCAAGGTATTAATAGAATCCACAATTGAACTAAAAGTGAGACAAATTGAAAAGTTTAATTGATGCTGAAGTTCGGAAGAGTTGACCAGAGTTTTGAGAGAAACTTTTAAAATTGTCATCATCGGGGCGCCTGGGTGGCTCAGTCGTTAAGCGTCTGCCTTCGGCTCAGGTCATGATCCCAGGGTCCTGGGATCGAGCCCCACATCGGGCTCCCTGCTCGGCGGGAAGTCTGCTTCTCCCTCTCCCACCTCCCCTGCTTATGTTCCCTCTCTCGCTGTGTCTCTCTCTGTCAAATAAATAAATAAAATCTTTAAAAAAAAAAATAAATAAAAAAAAAAATAAAATTGTCATCATCAAGTAAGTGTGATATATTCTGATCTGAGAAAACCCCTATCTGACCTCCAGTAAATCCTGTTCCCACGTAAAACCTCGCTTTAAAAATTACATTTACGAGAATTGAAATGTGGTTGATGAATGAAACATTTTAGAACACAGAAAATAAGAACCAACCTCTCTCTTTTCAGCTGACCTGGTTGGTAAGTAATAGCCTCAGATTAAAACACAAAAATATAATTGTCAATATAAAATAGTATGTTTTTTAACAACAAGGTTATTGTAAAAGGAAATAAATGAAAGCAGGAAGTTCAATAGTCAAATTCACTAAAATTATACTACTTTTCTATTTGAACAAGTTAGGTATGCTCAAATAACTGCTTTACTTCAAAACTACCTGAAAGAAAACCAAGCTGGGTCTGGCAATCCTAATGCTACTCTCTATTTTTCAGATCTGAAATGTATACTTTTTTCCATCTGCAGCAGCAGGCCTGGGTGGTGTATTGCCACATATACTAAATGTAAACACATGATAGAATCTTATATATGAAGGAGGCCTGAGAGTTCCTTATTATGGCCTGAGGAATAGTTCAGCAGACAACAGGAGATCACATTATCCAAGAAAGGTGACTGCAGGATCTTGGTTATCATTCCAGCATCTCCTACTCCAGCCCCTAGTCAGAGCTCATTGCACCTGACCCTGGGCCTATTGTTCCTCATTGGAAAAGTCCAATGACAGGCAAAAGTCAATAGTAGAACTAACAGATTTAAAAATAAATGACCAAGCATTCTATTCTCTCTGCATTCCACCTAAATTAATAAGGTAATATTTCACTTTTGCATCAAAAATTAATAGAGAAGCTTTTATCTCTATCAGAAGCTTGAAAAAGTTGTCTTTAGATTTTTAGATTCATATTCTTAATGTTCCTTTGTCCTTGGTCAACTGTATATCAGGGTTGGCTACATATTAGTTGGGAGGAATGGAATATTGAAATCACTAGAATGAGGGCTTAAAGTGATGTAACTTTTACAGAAAGAGCCAAATCAATCATTTATGTGCAAGATGAAATTTCCATGTTAATAAGTTACTACATTATATTGCATTTATAAACACCTCATCTTTTTCTCCCAAAGTTTATACACAGACATACATACACACTTATTGTTGGAAGAAAAGGAGGAAAGATAAATCACTTACTTTTCGGAACAAAACAAATAATAAAAATAAATTAAGTATCTATACTATCTTATGGAATTCATATCTTGTGGGGTGGGGAATAGCATATATTTAATCAAAGAGGGATCAGGGACACTGGAAAACTAAACTCAAAGGCAGGCAAGATAGTGAAAGAACTGGGATTAGAATTTGAATCTTGTGAGCGTAACCAAGCTTCCTTTATACTAGATTAGGTCCTCTTCAGAAAGTATTATATCAAGTTGATATGACAGTATTTTTAAGTTATAACTCCCCTTTACTTAAATAAAGTAATGCCCTCTAGTGGCTCTCTTTAAAATAGCATTAAATTGAATTTACAGGGTCATCTTTACTGTAAAGATGGATACTACACGGTGAACACTAAAAATTCATCTCACTATCAGGATACAGTGGGAAAAGGAATACTGAATGACAAGAATCTAATGCACTACTGCATTTAAACAAGGGAAGAACTTTAGTATCAAAGTCTAAGTCTTTGCCCTGATCTACAGTTGTCACTTAGAGATACTATGTCTGTTACTGCCATGAAATTCAAGAAATAACTATTTGGGGGGAGCCTGGGTGGCTCAGTAGTTAAGCGTCTGCCTTCAGCTCAGGTCATGATCCCAGGTTCCTGGGATCCAGCCCTGCATCAGGCTCCCTGCTCAGCAGGAAGCCTGCTTCTCCCTCTCCCACTCCCCCTGCTTGTGTTCCCTCTCTCGCTGTCCCTCTCTCTCTGTCAAATAAATAAATGAAGACTTAAAAAAAAAGAAAAGAAAGAAAGAACTATTTGGATTGATTTGATTATAGGTAAAAGACACTAGACTTTTATTCAAAAATCCATTGCCATGCTTTTTTATCATCCAATCTTCAGTCTTCAGTGCTCAACAGTTCTCCTTTCTCTTCTTTTTTTTTTTTTTTTTTAAAGATTTTATTTATTTATTTGACAGAGACAGAGACAGTGAGAGCAGGAACACAAGCAGGGGGAGTGGGAGAGGGAGAAGCAGACTTCCCGCTGAGCCGGGAGCCCGATGTGGGACTCGATCCCAGGACCCTGGGATCATGACCTGAGCCGAAGGCAGTCGCTTAACCAACTGAGCCACCCAGGCGCCCTCCTTTCTCTTCTTGATAACAAATCTAATACTCTCTTTTTAGTCCTTTCCTCTTCTTTATGGAACATTTGATCATATTAACAATTCCTTCCTTTTATAACCTCTCAGCCTGTAAACTTCTTGGCATTTTCTCCCACCTCTCCTCCTTCACACCACACTCCCTGATTTTTCCTCTCCATACCTGAAGTACTTCCATCTCCAAATATCTAAATTCTACATTCACTCAGGACCTATCCTAATGCCATCTTCTTCATGAGGTTTTCATTGCCCCTCCTAGTTAGTACTTTCTCTATTCATTGAATCTTTCATAGCATTCTATATATGACTCTTATAGTATACTTATTACAATTTTCTATGAACAGGCACTTGCCCCCAAAAGAATTTCACATATGACCACCACCACCTCCACCCTGCCACTAATTGTTTCTGAGTAGCCTGGGGTAACAAATCTAGTCACCAACCACGTAACATCTCCTTGTTGGCCCTCACATATGATGTTCCTTCTTTGTACCACCACTGCTATTCTGTTTTCCACTAAATACCATCTGAATCCTCTTGAAATTCCATGTCCAGGTGCTGCCTAATATTACATGTCCAAAAGAGAGAATTCTTCAAGCCCAATGTTGTATTATACTCAGCTATGGAGCCACCAAATTAGTTCTGAGGCTCCAAAACCTTACCTAAGGAACACCAAATACGGTGTCTATATATGGACATGAATACATGGTGGTCTGAGCCAGAAACTAATCTATGTCACATTGAAACTATCTTCTCCCACCTCATTACTAGGTTAGCCTTTCTTCCTCATAAAATTAGCTCATTTCCAAAAAACCCCACTGGTCCCTATTAAAATAGACTTCGAGCACACCCACCAGTTTGTCAGATAGGGCTGTATGTACTTACAGTGTAGACTCAAACTGGATTTTGCTCATCTATCCCCATTCCACCTGTTCTAATTCCTAATTAAACTGTGGTCAATTTGAAGATCTGTCTCTATATTTATGTCATTATTCTCCAATCAAACTTAGCACAGAGCTTCACATACACAGTAGTAACTAAATAAAAACCTGGAGAATTAATGATAGAATGCAACATCAAATTCCATTTTTATCTATTTCTCATAAATTAATATATTCTTTCCATGTTTAAATGGCTGTTCATAATTATAAGTTTTTTGTGATATGTAGAGACTACAAATAAACCTTAGGCTAATAATACTTCCCCGAATTTATCACAGAATATGTTACTACTATTATATGGGAAATATCATACTCTATTACTGATTTTGATTAAAATTAGAGTACATTTAAAGGGAAATGGAGAGCCAAAGGGTTTTGCTTTCCAACATTTTGTTCTATTTTAAGTAGGAAGTTTAAATTTATGTAAATAAATGCACATAAGATATTTGCATGGAGGTAAATCTTTGTTTCCTATGCTTTGCAGCCTATATTTTTAGGTTCTGTCATATAGAAATAGAGCTGCAAATGGTATATTCTCAAAGAGTTTTGCTTTGGGGTGAGATTTTTCTTGGTTCCACAGAGGGGTAACATTCTTCTGATGGATGTTTCCATATTAAATATCATTCACTAATATCATAACAAACTACTCACAAAGTCAAGGCTTGGGGAACAAATAAGAGAAACAATGAAGAAACCAAGAAATAAATATTTATGAGCTAAGGTTATTGGATTCCTTTCTCTATTAAACAAAATTTATACTGGGGAAATCTGGTGTCTTCTGTACAAGAGACCAACTTAAGAGATTTTTTTGTCTTATAGCTAGCTGTTCTCTTCATCACAAACTGAAAACACAGTAAAGATAATCAAAATAGTCTTCATTATAATTAGTGGAAATACACTATGCATTTCATTACTCCCATGTAGTACATTTAGACACCCAATAATTGATCATTACAGCCTATAGTATCTCTAGTTGGGAATCAACATTGTATTAACATTTTCATCCTATATCTTAAAATTAGTTATTTTTGTAGGTATGGCAGAGTCTGCTGGATACTTCCCAATATCAACTCTCACTTTCTTTCCTAGTTGTACACTAATTTTATTTCAAGGTATTGCTACTGGCATAAAAAATATTTTTCAACTCTTGGAAGCTAGGTGGCCATATTTTGTTCTATTTCTGTATGCTAAATTTATCACAGTTCAAAATTATATTTTTCCAAACATTCAGAGTTTTTATTCTTGACTATTTGGATAAAATGGTATACAGCATCCTGGCCTCTTATAGTTTCTGATCCAAGTTTCCAAAACATCCCTGGTATGGGGGCACTAAAGCCAGAAAATTTTATTTATTTTTTGTAATTTTATTTTATTATGTTATGTTAATCACCATACATTACATTATTAGTTTTTGATGTAGTGTTCCATGATT
>NC_138376.1:58013118-58030654 GCF_054177405.1 Leptonychotes weddellii
TTAACATATAATGTATTATTTGTTTCAGAGGTACAGGTCTGTGATTCATCAGTCTTACGCAATTCACAGTGTTCACCATAGCACATACCCTCCCCAATGTCTATCACCCAGCCACCCCATCCCTCCCACACCCACCACTCCAGCAACCCTCAGTTTGTTTCCTGAGATTAAGAATTCCTCATATCAGTGAGATCATATGATACTTGTCTTTCTCTGATTGACTTATTTCGCTTAGCATAATACCCTCTAGTTCCATCCACGTCATTGCAAATGGCAAAATTTCTATTTTTCTGTTTCACTTTTTTCTTTGTGATAATTTTGAAGTTTAGTATTTCCTCATAGAAAGCTTCAATTTAGAATAGTAACCCAAAGAATATGTCCCACGAGATCAATTCTTATGTGGGGATAAGGCAGGAAGAGGATTTCTTTTTTTCCCCAGCTTTATGGAGATATAATTGACATACAAAATAGTGTAAGTTAAAGGTGTACCAGGTGATGAGTTGATATATGTATATATATTGCAAAATAATTACCACAATAAGGTTAGTTAGCATATTCATTACTCAGTTACCCTTTCTCTTTGTAGTGAAAACCTTTACTATCTACTACCTTAACAACTCTGAAGTATATATAACAGTATTATAATCACCATGTTGTAATTAGATCCCTAGAACTTACTCATCTTACAACTGGAATTTTTTACCCTTTGACCACATTCACCCATTTCCCCCATGTCCCCATCCCTGGCCACCAATCTACTCTGTTTCTATAACCTAAGGGTGTTTTTAGATCCCACATATGAGTGACATCACACAGTATTTGTCCTTGTCTAACTTATATCACTTAGCATAATGTTTTCAAATTTCATCCATGTTGTCACAAATAGTAGGATTTGCTTTTGTAGGTTGAATGTAATTTTTTATATGCATATATATCTCACATTTTCTTTATCCTGTCATCTATTGGCAGACAATTTTCCATGTCTTGACTATTGTAAATAATGCTGCAATGAACATGGAAGTGAGACATCTCTTTGAGATATTTATTTCCTTTCCTTCAGATATTTGCCCAGAAGTGGGATTGCTGGATCATATGATAATTCCATTTTTAATTTTTTTAGGAAACTCCACACTGTTTTCCATAGTGGCTATACCAATTTACATCATCATAAGCAGTGCACAAAGGTTCCCTTTTCTCTGCATCCTGAACAGCACATTATTTCTTACCTTTTTCATATTAGCCATTCCAACAGGTGTGAAATGATATCTCATTTTGATTTTGATTCATGTTTCCCTGGTGATTAATTATGTTGAGCACCCTTTTAGGTACCTATTGGCCATTTGTGCATCTCATTTGGGAAAATGCTTATTTGGGTCCTTTGCCCATTCATAATAGGATTATTTGTGTTTTTGCTACTGAGTTGCATGAGTTCCTTATATATTTTTATATTAACCCCTTATCAGATATGAGTTGCAAACATTTTCTCCCATTCCTTAGGTTGTCTTTTCATTTTGTTGATTATTGCTTTTGCTATGCAGAAGCTTTGTAGTTTGATACAGTATCACTTATTAATTTTGCTTCTGTAGCTTGTGCTTTTGGTGTCATATCCAAAAAATCATTGCCAAGACTGATATCAAGAAGATTTTCCCCTATGTTTTCTTCTAGGAATTTCATAGTTTCATCTCTTATGTTTGTCTTTACCCATTTTAAGCTAACTTTGTGGGTGGTATAAGATAAGGGTCTGAGTTCATTTTTCTGCATGTGGTTATCCAATTTTCCTAACAGCATTTATTGAAGAGATGATCCTTCCACTATTGAGTATTCTGGTTCCTTTGTCAAATATTAGTTGACCATATATGCAGGGGTTTATTTCTGAGCTCTTGATTCTGTTCCATTGGTCTATGTGTCTGTTTTTATTCTAGTACCATACTGTTTTGATTACTATAGCTTTATAGTATAGTTTGGTATGAGGACGTATAATGCCTCCAGCTTTGTTCTTTCTCAAAATTTCTTTGGCTATTCAGAGTCATTTGTGGTTCCACATGAAATTTAGAATTGTTTTTTCTATTTCTGTAAAATTGCCATTGGACTTCTGATGGGGATTGCATCGAATTTACAGATGGCATTGGGTAGTATGGACATGTAAATAACAGTGATTTCTCGGATCCATGAACACAAGATACCTTTCCATTTTTTTGTGTCTTCTTTAATTTTCTTTATCAGTCTTATGCTTTTCAGTGCACAGACCTTTCACCTTCTTGGTTAAATTTATTCCTAAGTATTTTGTTACTTTTTTTTTTTAATAAAGATTTTATTTATTTATTTGACAGAGAGAAAGACACAGCGAGAGAGGGAACACAAGCAGGGGGAGTGGGAGAGGGAGAAGCAGGCTTCCTGCACGGAGCAGGGAGCCCGATGCGGGGCTCGGTCCCAGGACCCTGGGATCATGACCTGAGCCGAAGGCAGACGCTTAACGACTGAGCCACCCAGGCGCCCCTATTTTGTTACTTTTGATACTATTGTGAATGAGATTGTTTTCTTTCTTTTTCAGATAGTTTGTTGTTAGTGTATAGAAAGGCAATTGAATTTTGTATATAGATTTTGTATCCTGCAACTTTACTGAATTTATTAGTTCTACCAGTTTTTTGGTGGTGTCTTTAGGGCCTGCTGTATATAGGATCATGTCATCTGCAAACAGAGATGATTTTACTATTTCCTTTATTATTTGAATGCCTTTTATTTCTTTTTCTTGCCTGATTGATCTGGGTAGGACTTCAAGTACTATGTTGAAGAGAAGTAATGAGAGTGGGCACCCTTGTGTTGTTCCTGTTTCTGAAGGAAGAGCTTTCAAACTTTCCCCATTGAATATGATTTTAGCGATGGGCTTGTAATATATGGTCTTTATTATGTTGAGGTACATTCATTCTATAACCAATTTGTTGAGATTTTTTTATCATGAAAGGATGTTGTATTTTGTCAAATGCTTTTTCTGCCTCTATTGAGATAATCATATGATTTTTATCCTTCATTCTATTAATGTGATATATCACATTTATTGATTTGCATGTGTTGAACCAACCATTCTTGCATACCAGGGATGAATCTCATTTGATCATGATATATGATCCTTATAATATTCTGTAGTATTTTGTTGAGAATTTTTACATCTATATTCATCAGGAATACTGGAGTAGTTTCTTTTTCTTGTAGTTTCCTTTTCTGGCCTTGTTATCAGTATAATGCAGGCCTCATAAAATGAGTTTGGGAGTGTTCCCTCCTCTTCCATGTTTTGGAATAATTTAGGAAGGATTGGGATTAATTCTTCTATAAATGTTTGGTAGAATTTGCCAGTAAATTCATCAGGTCCTGGGCTGTTCTTTGTTGGGAGATTTTTGATTACTGATTCAATCTCCTTATTTGTTATTGGTCTATTCAGATTTTTATTTCTTCATGATTCAGTATTGGTAGTTTTGTTTCTAGGAATTAATCCATTTCTTCTAGTTTCTCCAATTTGCTGGCATATAATTGTTCATAGTAGTTTATTATAATGCTTTGTATTGCTATGGTTATAACGTTCCCTCTTTATTTATAATTTCATTTATACTTTTATTTCCTCCCATACACATTTTGAGTTATTAATGTTATAATTTATATTTTATATTGTGTATCTAATAATAAATTATTGTAGTTATTACTTTTAATACATTTGTTTTTTAACTTTTAAACTAGAGTTATAAGTGATTTACATACATCATAACAGTATTAGAGAATATGAATTTGACTATATATTTACCTTTACCATTGAGTTTTATCCAGTCAAATGTGTATGCAGGCAGGGCTATAGGCTGTACTCCATAATTGCTCCTGGTCAAGTGTGGTCTCGGGCTTGTGCTCCCTCACCGGATGGTGCCACTGGCTAGACTCCATATTCAAGTGGGGCTGCAGGCTATGCCCTGAATGTGGGCAAGGCTATACACTGGGCTTTGCAATTGTATAGGCTGTTGGTTGTGCTCTGTTTTTGGGTGAGGTCAGTGGTCAGGGAGCTCACTGGCCAGGGGGCTTCCAACTGTACCCTGCAATGGGTGGAGCTGGAGACTAGCCTCTGTGGTTGGGCTGGGTTGCTATCCAGGCTCCTTGGTTAGGCGGGGCTGTAGGCTATGCCCCTCAGTTAGGCAGGATCACTCACTGGGCTCCCTGACTGGGCCTGGCCACAGACTGTGTTTAGCAACTGAGCAGGACCACAGGCTGGGCTCTGAATTCTAAGGCTGCTCAGTTTCACTGTTCTAGCTCCCTGGTTAGGTAAGGCCAGAGGCTATGCTCATCAGCTGGGCAGGGCTGCTGGCTTGGCTTTCTGCCCAGATGAACTATAGCATGTTCTCCACAGCCGCCAGGCATCTATGGCCAGTTTTCTCAGAGGAACAAGACTGGAGGCTATGCTCAGCAATTGGGCAGGACTACAGATTTGCTCCGCTGTCAGGCAGGGCCATAAAATGGGTTCCATAACTAGTATGGCCTATTGGCTGGGGATCCAAATCAGGCAGGATTACCAACTGAGCTCCCTAGCTAGACAGGGCCTCCAGCTTTGCTCTGCAGATGGTCAGAGCTGATGACTGGGATCTCTGGTTGGGTGACACCACAAGCAGAAATGCAGTTCACCAAGATCTGACTGCTGTTTGCTGTAATCAGCACCCCATTTCTCTGTCTCTAAATGATCCCCAATGGTCAAGGTTGGCAGATTCCCCCAGTGATCCTCATGAGATGACATCTGAGTGGGCCTCCTAGGAAGCATAATGCAGTGCTGAGAAAGTTTTTATGTCTACCTTGGGCTCTCTTTTTTCCCATTAGAGAAGCCATAAGCCTGGGGCCACTCTTGGTTCAATGTTATGTTGAGTTGGAGGAAGAGCGATATGGTCAAGATGAAGCCACTCCTCTTAACCTTCTTAACACAGTCCTTCTCAGTCCCTGTAGTCTAAGGGGGTGTTTCAGCCTCATCCCTGGGTCCTGGGATTTTCAGAGTTGTGTCATGTCTATGGATAGTTACTAACTGATCATCTGGTGAGGGGAGCTGAAGTCAGGAACAATCTACGTCATCATCTTAATGATGTCGCATGTCAGCAAGATGTTTTAAAAAACAGCAATGAAAACCAAAAACTAAGTCATGACAATAAAAAGCATTTGGCTGAGTCTAAAGTGGGTGGGGGGTGGGATGTGGCAAATATCACATTTACCAAGAAGGCAGAATGTGAAGTAAGGGGAACAACTGTCCTAGAGTCACAGATAGAAAGTTAGAGATGGTGTTACAAATGAAAAACTGAAACTCAGAAAATTAAATACCTGGCCCCACATTGTTAACCTATTTAGGGTGCTCTCACCACTTTGTAGTGCTGTCTCGAATAAATATGAATTGGAGAAGCTGTTAGAACATAGGTCTAAAAACTGATTTCAATGTAAATACTACAGAGGTGCCAAGGCAAAATACCCAGAAAGAAACACAGTTTGCTATTGGAGGGAAATCACTGCTCTTCCCTCACTTCCTATAAAAGTTAAGCCTTCTACTCCCAACCCCATGAGGAGGTGGCAGACTGTTGAACTCTCAACACTCATAAGAGGAAGAAGAAAAATATGATTAGTCAGCATCTGAGACATAGATATAATCACTTTTTCACAAGGGGTGATATAGCTGCCCTGCAAGGACAGTTGAGACTGCCTCTCATTCTGTGTTCTTGCCTTCATCCTGATGGCCATGAGTGGGCTTAGAGTTTATCTATATAACCCACCTCTGCCCTCAGGTAGGTCCCAAGAAGAGAAGTTGATGGTGTAATCGGAACAAGGATATGCCAATAGGAAGAAATAGGCAAGCCCTGAGAAAAAGTAGAATTGTGGGCAGAAAATAACCATTTAAAAAACATAAAGATTAGATAGGGATCACAAAATGTGGAAACACAGTATTTCTGCATTCCCTTTCAGCAACATATATACTAATTTTTAAAGCAGGAAAAGACCTGCTTTAAATAAGTCACAAGAGATTCAGAGATGGTTTGGGACATCAAATTAGATAAATTTGCAGTGAAGGAGGGTAATGAAGCAAAGGTCATAGCTATTTGGAACCCAAATAAACAAATAACATATCATAAGTCCATAAAATAATGGCCTCTCTTTGCATAACCTTAGAATAATACATTTAATTTTGGGAATCTCAGTGTAACAAAATGTAGATTAAATGAAAAGATTCACAGGAGAGCTGAAAAAGTATTTAGAGAAACAGAGGTATTGATTTATACCACTGATTTACAGATTAAATACACTGTAAGTATGTAGACTTCAACTAAATAATAATTTACCCTGCTCCTGAATAACAGACCATAAATATTTTAAGGGTATATAACCAAGAAGAAAAGAAAAGTGATTTAGCTGGCAATTAGGAGAACAAACCGGAAAATACAATTGAATTACTCATTTTAGTTTGGGCAAATTAATTTGATACGTGCTCTAACTGGAGGCCTTCCTTCTTGGCTGGGTCAATGCTTAATCCCTGTAGACGCAGTACTATGTGCTTTGCTTTGACAAAATTGTTCCATCTACCCAAAATCTTTTTCTGCACTAGGATTTCTTTTCATCTTGCTTTACCAGAAACTGAAATCATTGCAGTGTGTGAAGCCCTCGCCTAAGGCCTTATCTCTAAAAATTCCCCTGATATCATATATGTGTTACTTAGAAGGAAGAGAAGCATCCTGAGATCTGTTTAGAACATTAGCCCTAGTTTATTCATAAAGACTTTTAATTTCCATCTTAGAAAGGACAGTAACATAGCTCTCAGGGGAAAGTCCTGAGGAAATTAATTTCACTGGAAATATGACCTATGCTTAGCCTTGATAAGCCCTTACCTGGCTGGATAACATAATTTTGTAGGAATATGCAGGGCAAGCTCAGAAAATAGGGGCTGGATGAAGGATGGTACTGTTAAGTGGAAGAACTTTTCAGAACTCTTAAATGTTATGTTTTAAGTTAAGAAATTTGAAAAATGATTAAGAATGACTTTGCTATTAATGTGCCTCAGAGCTAACTTGGTACTCTCCATATGTGTTCTTAAAACTCTAATTCAGATATGGGCAATCTACAACCCATGAGCTAAACCCTGTTTTTTTTCCCAATATTAAATTTTAAATTTCCAATTTTAAATTTTCCAGTTTTATTGGAATACATCCATGCTCACTTGTTAATGGATTGTCTGTAGCTGCTTCTCCCAAACAACCCTGCTACAAGAACAGCTACATGGTTGCAACAGAGACTGCACATTCTACAAAAGCTAAAATACTCACTATATGGCCCTTTATCGAAAATGTTCACGGGGCGCCTGGGTGGCTCAGTCGTTAAGTGTCTGCCTTCGGCTCAGGTCATGATCCCAGGGTCCTGGGATCGAGCCCCGCATCGGGCTCCCTGCTCGGCGGGAAGCCTGCTTCTCCCTTTCCCACTCCCCCTGCTTGTGTTCCCTCTCTCGCTGTGTCTCTCTCTGTCAAATAAATAAAATCTTAAAAAAAAAAAAAAAAAAAGAAAATGTTCACTATCCCTGCTCTGGTTCTCTGGGATGCTATTAGGTATTACCTGATCAAAAAGTTTGGGAAACAGTTAAGTAAAGTTAAGGATTTTTCTGTAATATTTCTCAGAGTCTTTAACATACTCCCTAAGGGGAGTATTCAATATCTCACAAACTTATTGGAGACCACAATTTTTTTTTTCATGGAATATCTTGAAGGACCTGTTTTCTGTAGAACATGCTTAAGGGAATGCTACAGTATTCCCTCAGATAAAAGACACACTAATAGAGTATTCACTAAATGTTAAACATTAGAGATCCTAATATGTGTAAAATACCACCTTTGCTCTCAAAGACCTTGCTGCCTATTGAGGATCCAAATATTAAATGAATAATTACAGCTAAGTTCAGGAAGTGCTAAACTAGGGCATACAAAATAACCAGTACTAGTTTAAAGAAAAGAAAAATCAACTTTGATTAGGGTGAGTAGAGGTTGGAAATCAGAAGGAAGGTACAGAGAAGATTCTTGAACCATGTTTTGAACGATGCATACAAATTTTCCTTGCAGGAAGTGTAGAGAATGTCATCACAGACAGAGAGACCAACATCTCTATAAAATAGAATTTTGGTTTTGGAAACTATAAGGAATTTGTATTTGAGAGGTCAAGAAGATCTGTGTTTAAAGTAGTAGGCAAAATTCATGTCCCCAATCTTAAATGACATATAAGGATCTATGAGAAATAGGATTAGCAGTCAAATTAGAGAGATTATATATCATCTCTGATGGCACCACACAAAATGATGAAGCAATCAGCAACACTTCTGTTTCCCATAAGAACAAGAGTTTGAAAAATAAAA
This sequence comes from Leptonychotes weddellii, assembly GCF_054177405.1. Taxonomy (NCBI): domain Eukaryota; kingdom Metazoa; phylum Chordata; class Mammalia; order Carnivora; family Phocidae; genus Leptonychotes; species Leptonychotes weddellii. The sequence continues at coordinate 58,021,511 of NC_138376.1, forward strand.
TGTAACATGAAATTCAGAATAAAACAGGGCAAGTTTTAAGTGATAATTTACATTATAGTGTCCTTTGTGTGGCAATTTTCAACTTCTCTTTTGGATAATGAATGGAAAAATGCATTGAAAGTATGCGTGCACCAGGAAAAGAGGTAATTTTGACTTTAGAAAAAGAACATCAATTTCATGAGGAGAGGCTTTGCCAATCTCCCTGACAAACTACAGATTTCCACAATGTTAGCCTGAATGCATTTGGAAGCCCAACCAACAAAAATACCTGGCACAAAGACTGGCATGATATTCAAAACTAGAGATAAACAAAACATAAAATAAAAAAGATGCTTTGGAAACCATGTATAAGCTAAAGACCCACAGACTCCTGATAAACAGTTGGTTATTAGTGTACTTTGCATTTTATGTTTCAGGATAATGACAAGGACTCTGTTAAAGGCTACTATGGGTAAGATCTAGAAACATTAACAGATATACTTTCTGTTCACAATTTTCAAACTCTGCCTTAATTTTTGAAGTATTTTCTCTCCTCTTTCACTAATTTTTCCCCTGGTAACCTTCCTAACTATCTCTAACTGATCCCTAAAGCATCCATTCCTTAGTTTTTCCAATATTGTTCCCTTTTCTCAGCCTGTAATAGTAACTGCACTTAGATGAAAAAGGCTCTGCTATAAGACCTCTTAATCTTCTTCTCTTTTTACCTAAAAAAGTCTTTAGATTTTATGAATTATCTATTCTTCCCATTTTGTCTTAAAAGAATAAATGAGGTTACTCCTTTCTAAGGCTGGCCTTTCAGTCTGTTAATTTTGATCTCGTTTGACTTCCAGAACTTGCCTCATAAATTCTCTTTTTTCATCAGCTTCACTCTGGTTCTTCCCTATTGGCTTCTTTCTTCATCTATATATATGCTAAAGGTTCTCCAATTCTAAATAAATTGTTCCTCAGCTCTGTCCTTCTACCTTTTTCCTTTTCATTCCTATGAATACTCACAGAAGTAATTCTCCTTCAATTCCACCATCCTTCATTGTTCACTTTAACCTTCACCCCAGTATACTTTCTATCTACACCACTTCACTAAAACTTTCTTAAAAACCACAAGTAGTACCATTGCCAAATCTCACAACATTGATTCTTTTCCTATCCTGCTTTACCACAAGCATTGGACAATATTAAACTTAGGTTCCTTAGTGAGATTCTTACCTCCTCTGGTTCTAGCGGCCCCAAACATCTTTCTCCTGTTTCTTTTCTTACTTCTCCTCCCACCAAGTACATCATGTATATCTTAAAACTCTGTGCTTTCCTCTTTTCTCTTCTGTATACTCTGCTTCTTTAGGCCTTTATTCTCTCACATTAGACTATTGTAACAACACCCAAATTGGACAGAGAGTCCACCACAAAATCAACCCAAGGAGGTGAAACCAAGACACATAATAATTAAATAGCAAACAATATTGATAAAGAACTTTAAAAGCAGCAAGATAAAAGAAAGCAGTTGCATACAAGTGAAACTCCAAAAGGCTATCAGCAGATTTTTCAGCAGAAACTTCACAGGCCAAAAAGGGAGTGGCATGATATATTTAAAGTGCTGAAAAAAATCTCCAACCAAGAATACTCTATAAGCAATGTTATCATTCAGAATAGGAGAGAGAAAGAGTTTCCCAGTTAACAAACATTAAAGGAATTCATGACCACTAAACCAGCCCTACAAAAATGTTAAAGGGGACTCTGAGTGGGAAGGAAAGACCATAAGCATGAGTAAGAAAAGTAGAAAGTACAAAAGCAATAAGATTATACATAAATATTAGTCAAAGGGGCACCTGGGTGGCTCAGTCATTAAGCGTCTGCCTTCAGCCCAGGTCATGATCCTAGGGTCCTGGGATCAAGCCCCACATCAGGCTCCCTGATCCGCAGGAAGGCTGCTTCTCCCTCTCCCACTCCCCCTGCTTGTGTTCCCTCTCTCACTGTGTCTCTCTCTGTCAAATAAATTTAAAAATGTTTAAAAAAAAATCAGTTAAGGAATTTACCAAATAAAAGCATATAAAGTATGACACCATACACCAAAAATGTGGGGAGGCAGGAGTAAAAATTTAATCCTTTTAGAACAGGTTCAAACTTAAGTGACCATTAACTTAATATAGATTGCTGTATGCATAAGATAATATATGCAAACCTAATGGTAATCACAAATCAAAAAATGTTAATTGTTATGCAAATAATAAAGAGAAAAGAATCCAAGTATATCACTAAAGAAAGCCAGCAAACTGTGAGAGAAGAGAGCAAGAGAAGAAATAAGCAGAGAAGAACTACAAAAACAACTATAAAACAAGTAACAAAATGGCAATAAATACATACCTATCAATAATTATTTTGAATGTAAATGGACTAAATGATTCAATCAAAACATATGAGGTAACTGAATAGATAAAAAAGCAAGACCTATCTATATGCTGCCTACAAGAGACTCATTTCAGATTACAGACATATGCAGATTGAAAGCAAAGGGATGGAAAAGCATTTATCATGCAAATTGAATTGAAAAGAAAGCCAGGGTAGCATAACTTATATTGGATAAAGTAGATTTCCAAAACAAAGACTGTAACAAGAAATAAAGAACGACACTATATAATCATAAAGGGAACAATCCAACAAGAAGATAGAACAATTGTAAATATTTATGCAACCAACATGGGAGCACCCAATACATAAAACAGCTAATAACAAACATAAAAGAAATAATCAATAGTAATTCAAAAGTAGTAAGGTACTTTAACATTCCACTTACATCAATGGACATATCATCCAAACAGAAAGTCAACAAGGAAACAGTGGCTTTGAATGACACTCTGGAGCAGATGGATTTAACAGAAATATTGAGAATATTCTATCCTGAAACAGCAGAATACACATTGATTTCAAATGCACATGGAACATGCTCCAGAATAGATCATATATTAGGCCACAAAACAAGTCTCAGTAAATTTAGAAGACTAAAATCATACAATGCAACTTTTCTGCCTACAAGCACTATGAAACCAGATATCAGCCACAAGGAAAAATCTAGAAAGTACACAAATAGGTGGAGGTTAAATAACATGCTACTAAGTAATGAATGGGGCAACTAAGAAATCAAAGAGGAAATTAAAAAATTCATGGAGACGAATGAAAATGAAAACACAATAGTCCAAAATCTTTGGGATTCAGCAAAAGCACTTCTAAGAGGAAAATTTATAGGAATACAGGGCTACATTAAGAAACAAGAAAAAACCCAAATAAACAATATAACTTTACACCTAAAGAAACTAGAAAAAGAATAAAGAAAGCCCAAAGTTAGCAGAATGAAGGAAATAAGGAAGAAATAGAAATAGAGACTTTAAAAACAATAGAAAAGAGCAATGAAACCAAGAGCTGCTTCCTTGAAAAGATAAACAAAATTGATAAACCTTTAGCCAGGTTCATCAAGAAAAAAAGAGAGAAGACTCAAACAAATACTCTCAGAAATGAAAGAGAAGCAAAAACTGACACCATCAAAATACAAAGGATTTTAAAAATGTATATGTCAACAAATTGGACAACCTAGAAGAAATGCATAAATTTCTAGAAACATATAACCTCCCAAAACTGAACCAGGAAGAAATAGAAATTTGAACAGACCAATTACCAGCAATGAAATTGAATCACTAATCAAAAAACTCCCAACAATGCAGGAAAGGCAGTCATAAGAGGGAAGTATATTGAATACAGGCCTACCTCAAGAAGCAAGAAAAGTTGCAAATACACAACCTAATCTTACACCTAAAGGAGCTCAAAAAAGAACAGCAAATAAAGCCTAAAACCAGCAGAAGGGAAATAATTGAGATCAGAGCAGAAATAAATATTATAGAAATCAAAAAAACAGTAGAACAGATCAATGAAAGTAGGAGCTGGTTCTTTGAAACAATTAACAAAATTGATAAACCCCCTAGCCAAACTTATCAAAAAGAAAAGAGAAAGCACCCAAACAAATAAAATCATGAATGAAAGAGGAGAGATCATAATCAACACTGCAGAAATACAAACAATCATAAAAGAGTATTATGAGCAATTATATGCCAACAAATTAGGCAATCTGGAAGAAATGGATAAATTCCTAGAAACATATAAACTACCAAAACTGAAACAGGAAGAAATAGAAAACCTGAACAGACCCATAATCAGCAAAGAAATGGAATCAGTGATCAAAAATCTCCCAACAAAGAGTCCAGGGCCAGGTGGCTTCGCAGGGGAATTCTACCAAACATTTAAAGAAGAATTAATACCTATTCTTCTGAAGCTATTTCCAAAAAATAGAAAGGGAAGGAAAACTTTCAAATTCATTATATGAGGCAAGCATTACCCTGATTCCAAAACCGTCAAAGACCCCACTACAAAGGAGAATTACAGACCAATTTCCCTGATGAACATGAATGCAAAAATTCTCAGTAAGATACTAGATAAACTGACTCAATAGTACATTAAAAGGATTATTCACCATGATCAAGTGGGATTTATTCTGGGGCTACAGGGGTGTTCAGCTACAGGGGTTCAATATCCACAAATAATCAACATGATATACCACATTAATAAAAGAAAGGACAAGAACCATATGATCCTCTCAATAGATGCAGAAAAAGCATTTGACAAAATACAGTATCCTTTCTTGATAAAAACCCTCCACAGTGTAGGGATAGAGGGAACGTACCTCAATATCGTAAAGGCCATATAGGAAAGACCCACAGTGAATATCATTCTCAATGCGGAAAAACAGAGAGCTTTCCCACCAAGGTCAGGAACACAACAGGAATGTCCACTCTCACCACTGTTGTTAAACATAGTACTGGAAGTCCTAGCCTCAGCAATCAGACAACAAAAAGAAATAAAAGCCATTCAAACTGGCAAAGAAGAAGTCAAACTCTCACTCTTGGCAAATGACATGTTACTTTATGTGGAAAACCCAAAAGATTCCACCCCAAAATTGCTAGAACTGATATATAAATTCAGCAAAATCAAAGAATATAAAGTCAATGTACAGAAATCTGTTGCATTTTTATATACCAAAAATGAAGCAGCAGAATGAGAAATCAAGGAATTGATCCCATTTACAATTGTACCAAAAACCATAAGATACATAGGAATATACCTAACCAGAGGTAAAAGATTTGTATGCTGAAAACTATAGAACACTTATGAAAGAAATTGAAGAAGACACAAAGAAATGGAAAAACATTCCAGGCTCACAGATTGGAAGAACAAATATTGTTAAAATGTCTATACTACCCAAAGCAATCTACATAGTCAATGCAATCTCGATCAAAATAACACCAGCATGTTTCACAGAGCTATAACAAACAATCCTAAAATTTGTATGGAACCAGAAAAGACCCCAAATAGCCAAAGTAATGTTGTAAAAGAAAAGAAAAGCAGGAGCCATCACAATCCCAGACTTCAATCTTCATTACAAAGCTGTAATCATCAAGACAGTATGGTACTGGCACAAAAACAGACACATTTAGGTCAATGGAACAGAATAGAGAACCCAGAAATGGACCCACAATTATATGGCCAAGTAATCTTCGACAGAGGAGGAATGAATATCCAATGGAAAAAAAAAACAAAACAAAACAGTTTCTTCAACAAATGGTTGGGAAAACTGGACAGCCACATGCAGAAGAATGAAACTGGACTACTTCCTTACACCATACAAAAAAAATAAATTCAAAATGGATGAAAGACCTAAATGTAAGACAGGAACCACTAAAAATCCTAGAGAAGAACACAGGTGGCAATCTTTTTGACCTTGGCCACAGCAACTTCTTACTAGACACATCTCCAGAGACGAGGGAAACAAAAGCAAAAATGAAGTACTGGGACCTCATCAAGAAAAAAAGCTCCCACACAGCAAAGGAAACAATCAACAAAACTAAAAGGCAACTTATGAAATGGGAGAAGATATTTGCAAATGACATATCAGATAAAGGGCTAGTATCCAGAATCTATAAAGAATTCATCAAAATCAACACCCAAAAAACAAATAATCCAGTTAAATGGGCAAAAGACATGAACAGACATTTCTCCAAAGAAGACATACAAATGGCTAACAAACACATGAAAAATGCTCAACATCACTCATCATCAAGGAAATACAAATCAAAACTACAGTGAGATACCACCACACACCTTTCAGAATGGCTAAAATTAACAACTCAGAAAACAACAGATGTTGGTGAGGATGTGGAGAAAGGGGAACCCTCTTATACTGTTGGTGGGAATGCAAACTGGTGTGGCCACTCTGGAAAACATATGGAGGTTCCTCAAGAAGTTGAAAATAGAGCTACCTTATGGCCCAGCAATTGCACTCCTAGGTATTTATCCAAAGGATACAAAAATGCTGATTCAAAGGGGCACATGCACGCCAGTGTTTATAGCAGCACTACCAATAATAGCCAAATAATGGAAAGAGCCCAAATGTCCACTGACTGATGAATGGATAAAGAAGATGTGGTGTATATATATATATATATATATATATATATATATATATGATGGAATATTACTCAGCCATCAAAAAGAATGAAATCTTGCCATTTGCAACACCATGGAGCTAGAGAGTGTTATACTAAGTGAAATAAGTCAGAGGAAGAAAAATACTATATAATTTAATATGTAGTGTTTAAGAAACAAAACAAATGAACAAAAAAAGAAAGAAAAGACGAAAAAACTCTTATATAGAGAGAACAAACTTGTGGTTGTCAGAGGTGGTGGGTTGGGGGATGGCTGAAATAGGATCAACAGTACACTTATTATGATGAGCACTGAGAAATATATAGAAATATTAAGTCATATCATATACCTGAAACTAATATAACACTGTATGTTAACTATATTCAAATAAAAAAATAGAAAATAATTTAAAAAAAATTTAAGGCCCCCCATATATGAAATGTATTGTTTCTGTAACATTTCTGCTAGGATATGTGCTTCATTCTGCTACTGACCATGTCTTCCCACCTAGACTCTTATTTTCTAGAGGCATTCTGCACTTTTTTTTATCCTATCCTCCCCCTTCCTAACCCACAATTCTGTGATTGGCACATTTTATTTGTATAAAAATATGGCCTGTTGATGTAAGTGTTATATCCTTATTTTATAGATTCATACCTATAAGAATACTTAGTATGAATCTATACCTTACAAAGCTTATGCAGCTTAGCTAGAGTTCAACTATTTTATCAGAGGGTGAGTGAGTAAAATCAGATAGAAATAATCTGATTTTTGGAAGGTAAAATGGAGAAGATCGTTATATAAATAGATAAATGATCTTTTATGTCAATACCAGACATCTCTTTATTTTTGAGATATAAGTGATAATGCAGCAACTGTTATTAATATATACTGTTTCTTGTATCCTATTTTCAATTTTAATAAAAAAATCATTTTTGTTCATACTTATTTTAGAGCTCCCATTTTCACATTTTTTGTTCATGTTCTGTCCTAATTTATACATCTAAAATAAACTCACTATTGTGAAGTTTTAAAGAACATTAATAAAGTTATGATTCTAAAAATACCACACTTTCATTGTAGACATTTTGGAATATGCAAAAAGTAAAAGAAAATAAAGATCCTCCATATTTACATTGCCTGTGACATAATCACTCCTAGTAACCTAATGTGTTATCAGCATCCTGATTTTCATCTATATGCAACAAAACTGAGATCACTGCATAAGCAATTTTATATACTGTTTTATTCACTTAACATTATATCATAGCTTGTCCTCATGCCTTTAAATATTTTATAAACACCATCTTAATGCCCTCAGAGCATTCTATCATGGATGTATCATATTTCATTCAACCATTTTTCCATTTTGGTGTTTTAAATTATTTTCCATTATACTATTACAAATAATGCTATGATGAATATCTTTGTACATAAATCTTAATTTATGCTTTAGTAAAATCATAATTTCATATTTTGATTCTGCCTTGTTTACAACTTCATTTCAGACCATAGGTTATATAGGTCATTAAAGTATGCATTTGAGAATATAAAATATTGGGTTAGGCAATCCACTTTAACATCAGTGGAAAGAAGGTTGAAGAATTTTATAAATTAGATACCATGAATGTGCCAAGAAAAGAGCATTAGCAGCTTGGGTTGAAGGTCCTGTTTCTATTAGATCTATACATGTTCTGTACCTTGTCATCACAAAATTGAATTTGTCTGGATGGTTTGTTGAGAAGGACAAAAAGAGATTTTCTTTAATAGTCTGCTTTTAAGTACAATGATTCTTTGTCATCACCAATGGAATATAGCAATTGTCCTTGAGGCTATGTATACTGTAAATCTGGTTTTACATGTTTGTTGTAAGAAATTGAATTTACTATGTTTATTAAAGTAAATTGTATTTATTAGGATATACTGCTACTGTAGGCAATTGAATTTACTTCCCTAAGTTGTAATACACACACAGCACAATAATGATTAACTAACACTGTGTACAACATCACTAGTTTTATTCTTTAACTTTACCAAATGGTGGGAATTCCCTGTGAAATGCAATCTTCGTCTTTTGCTTGCTCCCTACATTCTGTTTGAGAAAAATTAAATTATCCCAACAACAAAAATTCTTTCTTCATCAATACACTCCTAAAACTGGAAATAATAGAAAGTCCTATGAAATTTCAAGGTCCTTTATACTTTTTGCCAAAGAGATACTCTAAAAGTTTATTTACTCAACAAATTCATATTAAGCATGGATAATGCCAGGCACTGCGCTGGTTAGTAGGGACACAGTCTCTATGAACAATATATTTGTCCCTAATCATACTCCCAATAACAATGGTTGAGGGTGTCCATGGCACTGTGCCTTTGCCAACACTGAGTATCATTGTTTTATACAGTTTATATCAAATATATACAATTTGAAAAATTAAAGAAAGTTACAATTTTTGCATTTTGTTGACTGAAATTTATAGCATTATTTTGCCTGTCCTGGTTGGGTGCAAGTAAGTGCTAGGCCATGAAAAGTGATGCAGTAGGAGAAAAACTCCTGCATGGCATCTGTCTTTTCAGTCTAACATGATCAGTCGAACTTTTTTTAACTAAGACATATTTAGGACT
>NC_138376.1:58031154-58054679 GCF_054177405.1 Leptonychotes weddellii
TTTTTTTTTTTTTTCTTTTCCACTAGGCACTATCCTCAGTGGAAGTCATTGTTTTTTTGTCAACCAAATCCTGATGAAACCATTCCTACAAAGGCAAGCAGGTAGTCTGGGGAGTGAGGTGATTGGAGAGATCTCTCCTCCTCATCCCCCCACATACCAAAATGCAAGTTTCTCTGTTCTGGGAAGAGAGTCTATCCTATTTGCTTTCATTTAAAAAAAACTACTGCTTTCTTGAAAATACAAAATTGAAGTAATTCTCACTTATATTCCTGGCCTCTAAGGAGGTGAGGATACCCAAGGGACTGTGATAGTAAGATTAAACTGTATTCACAAAGGCTATACCAATTGATTACCAATTTTCAAAGTCTTAGAACACAGTAAAATAAAAGTTAAGAATAAAATACTCCTAAACCAAACACAGCATCTCATTGGTGATTTAGCAAGAACTTCGGTATCTTACTATACTTGAGAGTCAGGGTTATTAGAATCATTTTTTCACCGCATACTACAGTAGAAATACTACATACATATTTGGCTAAATCTGTATAGACTCCATAAAATATCCTGGAAGTTAGATTTTTAAATATATCGCTTAAGCCAGCTGAATTATTTAACAGTTGTTTCTAACTTAATGAAAGAAAAGTGGTACACTTTGGAGCTATTCTAGGTCTCAAATTCAACATAAATGGGGATATTTTGAAGTAGAAAGCATAAAATCAAGTATCCCACTTGGAAAGATATTAAGACATGTTTTTCACTATTGTTATGGTGTTTGGCATGTGCTGTACAATGGTCTGCTGGGGTTCAATCCTCATGCCTCACTAAGTGTATGATCTTGGGCAGAGCTTTTCTGTTCTCAGTGACTCTATTTTCTTATCTGCAAAGTATGGATAATAACACCTATCTCTTAAGGTGGTTGTGAATATTAAAATAATTGATGTGATCTTTGATTTCTCATTTTTCTCATCCCTATCCACTTGATCACAAGGTCCTATTTGTCTTCCTCTGAACATACCCCAAGTCTTTCCACTTCTCTCATTCCTCTCCATGCCCCCATTCATTAAGGCCACCATTATTTTACAGATGCAAAACCTGATCTCCCTACATCTACACTTTTCTACCTCCAATCCATTTTCCAGTGTAATCATTTTAAACAATTTAATCAAATCACATCCTTCCCCTTTAAAAATTCTTTAATGAGCTATTCTTAGTGCTCCTTAAGAAAAAACTAGACTTTGGGCGCCTGGTGGCTCAGTCATTAAGCGTCCTCCTCATCCACCAAAGTCACCTCTTTGAAGTCTGCCCCTCATTCATTCACCATCCTCTTGTCTTTCCTCACACCTAGCAAGTCCTTCCCCATTTCAGTCATGAGAAATGTTCTTCTCCAGGACTGTAATCCCTTCTACCAGCCCTCCACATGAACATCTCCTTTTTTTATTCCTGAAGTGTCTCTCTCTTTTTTTTAAGATTTTATTTATTTATTTGATACAGAGAGAGAGAGCACAAGCAGGGGGAGCGGCAGGCAGAGGGAGAGGGAGAAGCAGGCTCCCCGCTGAGCAGAGAGCCCGATGTGGGGCTTGATCCCAGGACCCTGAGATCATGACCTAAGCCAAAGGCAGATGCTTAACTGATTGAGCCACCCAGGTGCCCTCTGAAGTGTCTTTTAAATACAGCATCTCCTTATATATGCCTTCCCTTACCATTCTATTTAAAGTGGCCATCCTATGTTATTCACTATCCCATTACCTTTAATACCAATTATCATAATATTTCATTATCTTATTTATTTGTTGTTGTTGTCATCTAGCTAGTTTCCCCAATCAGAATATAAACTGCTCAGGGGTAGGACATCTTCATTCTTTTATTTTCTGTGCTTGGCACATAGTACGTGCTTAATAAATAAGATTTCAATAAAGAAAATTCTCACCAGTATTTGTGATACTTGTAAATGCTCAATAAGTGGTAGCTGTTATCTTGAGAGCAATGCTTTTATTTATGAAAATTGTATAAATTATCATGTAAAAGGGTATATATAACTTGACAGTTGTTGCTTTTGATATTAAAAAAATTCACCAACTCAATGAATAAACACAGTGATAGTGGATAGCATTCAAATGGATCTTATCATACAGTAATATACTTCGGGATCCTAGGAAAAAAAGTTTAATTCAATGGAGATAGTGAGCTTCATCTCTGAAAACTGAAGAAATAAGAGAATAGTAGATAGCAGATACAATCTTTGTTGCTTCCTCATGGCTATGTACCTAACTCCACTGGTCAGCTACTCATGCATGGGCACAATACTACACACATACACACACAATTAACATGTAGCTGAGCAGGTGGCAGGTGCTCAAATATTTGTTGAGTTGAGTTGAATTTGAAAAAAAACGTAACAGAGACAATGCCACAGAGAAAGAAGATTGAAGATTTACGACTGGGAACCACACAAATGCTAGCCTACTTGTACAATAGCTTGGACCATGGTTTTTCTGATTACTCAGTGATTCTAACCAACTGGCCCGAATGAATACTTTATTGACAGAATCACAAACAATTAGTTGTTTAACTAAACATCAAACTTGTAGAAATAAATTATCCAGAAAAATTGCACAGGTTACCCAAGGTGTGTAATGGTCCCTATGCATGAGATCTCTCAAAATTCAGGAAACATGTACTCTAATATAATGTGAGGTCATAGAAATGCTCTTGGATGGGAGAGAAAGATGAAAATGACACGGGGGGCTAAAAATGTACCTGGACTTGACTGGAGGAAAGAAAGAGAGATATTGTCACAGCACAAAAAGAAGAAAAATAATGAAGAGAGATTATCTGATAGAAACAGAATCAAGTGACTAGGTGGGGAGTTTTGAGGTAAAACACAATTTCAATTACAGAAAACAAGAAGAGTTCAGAGAAAAGCACACATAGAATGCACAAAAAGGAAAAAAGTTTTGGGAAGCTTTCATCATACTTAAGTATTCAAAATATCCTATTTATCACATGTTATGAAAGAATATGCTTCAGTTTTATAATTAAGCCTTTGATTTTTTAAGAAGTTGGCAAACTTTGCTCAAAAAAATTTACATTTCAAGAGAAGAGATCTAGATAAATGACATTTCAGAGATCTTAGAGGTTAAGTAAAATGTGCATTTTTAGATGTAAAAACTTTTATTAATACCTGAAGATTTCTGTGTTTTATCAAAAATTTTGTAGAATAAAATATCCTATATATACAGCATGTATAGAACTGAACAGTTTCTAATATTCCCACAGTTTTCAAAGACCAAACCCAAGTAATATCCCCATTGATTAAACCTCTCTTCACAGGACCTCAAAGTATATTATTTCATGATAAAATTCCTTTGTTATACCTTCTCAGGTGACAATAGATGTTATATCTATTTTGTAGAATAGGAAATGGAACAGATGTTGTGAAACTTCTCTAACTTAAAGCAATGAATCAAACCAAAGAAAACAGTTATGATCTCAGACCTGAAGACCCAGTTCACCAGGTCTTTCTCTCTTATTGCCAATAACTAAAACTAATATAATATTGAGCCACCCATTAGAATTTTACCTACACCTTGTGTATGGTGTTACAAAATAAGTCCAAGGAAGTTAAAATTTTAAAAATAAAAGTCAAATTCTGTATTTTATCATTAATTTCAAATAATTTTGTTCATTGGAAAATGCAGCCCTTGGGCCTTTCTAGAATAAAATGCGTGAAAATGGACACACATACTTGGGGAAAAAAAATTTAAGACTGACTCTCCTCTTTCTTCTTAAAACTCATACACTTGGACTCCTGGCAGAAGTATCTGAAACTCACAGATTACTAATTTTAAACCCCCATGAATCTACAAGTACATACCCAGCATCTCTGGTACATTACACATAAAAAGATTTCTGAGGAGTTTGTTAAACATCCAAGCACCTCAAGTGTTCTGATCCAGGTAATCTAGGGACCCAATGTTTAAAAGACTTGATCTAGTAGTTGAAACAGTCATAAAAACAAACAAACAAACAAAAATACATAACACAAGAACAACATGTAGCTATCAACGCACAGCAGATGTTGCTACATAGTGAACTGTGTGGTCAATAGAGTACAGGCATAGTCCATGCTTGCTCCACAGGGTTGAAGTTCTCCAAGTTACTTAATTAAATGATTCCTTCTATTTGTTTTCTTCTCATTGATGTTTAAGGAACCAGGCATAACTAAATGAATGAAATGTCTGCCTTCCCACACACACACACACACACAAAAGCCTGGGGAAAGTATTCTTCGACTAAAATTGAACTAAATCCTACAAGTGATCAATCCAAGGCTTCTTCTAGATTATATTGGAAAGGACCACTTCTGGTCTTGAAATTTATGAGCAGTTAGGAAAACATCTCTCTTGTATTCTTCCCTCAAGGTCTAGACCAAAGGCTGTACTCCTTTACTTGCAATTCCCCAATAAGTAGCTCCCCCATGCTTTCAAATTCTAATTCAAACTCCTCAGAACAGTATACAAAGTCTTCATGATACAATCTCTACCTCCCCTTCCAGATTCCTATTTGACCATTACATCACCCTGACACTCACTCCAGCCAAAGGTTAAGATGTTTTCAGATTATAAAACAAAGAAATGAATTGGCTCACTTAAGAAAAGCCCCACGATGTTTGCATATGCAAACAATGAATCATGGAACACTACATCAAAAACTAATGATGTAATGTATGGTGATTAACATAACATACTAAAAAAGAAATTTAAAAAAAAAAGAAAAAAGAAAAGCCCCACAATGAAATGGGCTTTAGAGTTGGTTGATAAAGTGTTTCACTGATAAAATAAAGAACTTCTGGTCTCTCCATCTCTAAGCTCTATTAAGTATTAGATTCACCCTAAGACTGGTTCCCCTGAAGTTGCATGATGACTTCCAATAGCAATGGAGGCTAAAGGCATCTTTCTACTCATCCAGCAGGAGACAAAAGGAGGCTTCTGACAGTTTCTTTTAGGATTATGAAACTTCCTCCTTAGAATTTCCCAGGAAGTCTCTCTTTGGGTCTCATTGGTCCAGATTGCTGAACCAGAAATGAGCTAGTAAACTCCATGTTCTCTCACATTGCCATGCATATAACATTCTTTTGCCTTTACCTTGAATTTCTTTTCCCCTCAAAACTCTTGGCCAGATCCTACTCATCTTGTAATACTTACTTCAAATGTCACCTCCTTTTGAAAAAGTTTCCTCATCATCTTACCCCTCCTTAAATTGAGTTAGTTGCCTCCTTTGTATTCCCAAACACCTCATAAAACCTCTATTTTAACACTGTAGTTGATTTTCTTGTCTAAATTTCCTAAGTGTGTGGACTGTGCATTGCTCATTGCTATAATCACAACACTTAGCACAGTGACTATCATTGACTAGGTACTTATAGTAGGTGACAAAAATTATTTAATTAATTAGTGGAGGAATAAATGAAAACATGATCACCATAAAAAAACCTCCTTAAATAAAACTAAGAGCTGCCCTGCTAGTTATCCTAACACTCCTGTATTCAAGGAAAGTCAGGTCACTAGCCAGGAGGTATCTTGAGAGCAAGGGTCAACACTGGTTATATGCTCAATAAATTTGAATGATGCATGAATGAATGAATGAAAAACTGAATGAGTGATACATAAATGTTATAAATTTCCTAAAAAAAAAAAGAAATACAATTCTCTGACAAGTCATCCTCTGGGTAGGAATCAAATCATAGTTCTAATTTGAATAATCCTATTTTATAAATAGAAAACTGAGAGCTCTGGTTCCTGTTGTCTGGGAGGAAATACCCTACCTCACTCATCAAACCTCATTTCACAATCTGAGTTGCCCTCCTCATTGCTTTTACCAGTCTCTCAATTTAATGGTTTTCTTGCTGTGTTTTTTCAGAAACTTATGATTTCTTAGAAGTAATAGGAGCTACATTAGGGTAGCAATGGGGCCAAGAGTCAGATAAATAGCCAAGGTTCCTAATTCCTCCTCCTGTTTCCATTAGGTGTGCTCTGATTTTTATCCATTTTTTTATATTAAAGCTCTTTAAGACTTTATTCTGATTTTTAAAACATTAATCAAAATGGCTAGCATTTATTAATTTCTCATGTTGTATCAGGTGTTTAATATGGATTATTAGGGCTTATAAAAACCTTATAAAATGTGTACTATTACTATCCCATTTTTATAGATTCAGAATCTGAACTTAAATGAACACTCTGATGTTGAAATAATAATTTAATAAAAATTTTATGGAGATCAATTTGATAACATACATTCAAAACCTTTAAAACGTTTATATCCTTTGAAAATATTAATTCATTATCTTTAAGTTATATGGGCACCAATATGGACCAGTAAGACCCAAGGTATTTTCTTGATAATTTTGGCCTAAACTGGTCATTTTCATTCTATTTAACTTGTTGACAGTCATTCTTCCTCAAAAGAAAATATGCAAAATTAGTTCATAAGTTCATCAAAGTACAGACGTGGGTATTTTAAGTCTCTAGACCTCCTGGGACTTCAGCCTCCCAGTACCAGCCCCTTGGCTCAAATTTGCATGAAAGTCCAATTATTGTACAAAGCTACAAAGTGTTATAAAGAAATAAAGATTATACCTCTATTATAAAGAGGTATAATCCTGAAAAGAGAAAAAGTATTGGGGTTGGACTAAAGAGAATACATAAGACTATACAAAATAGATCTTGCATGCACCAAAATATATTAATGTCCAAAGTTGAAATAGTAAGCCCTTATTGGAACTTTTTTAGAAATTAATTATAAAGAGGTGAGCTATCTCAATAAAAATTTGTCTATAAGCCTAAAAATGTGCTCAATCCCCACAGTATTAAAGAACTACAAATTAAAAAACAAAATGTCATTATTTTGATTATTAAGTTATCATATATTGAAAAGAATGATAGAAGTCATTGTTCAAAAGCAAGAAATCCAAGAAATGAGCATTTAATATAAAGCACAACAGTGTAAACTTTGTAGGGGGGGATTTTAACAAGGTTTATCAAGAACGTTTTATTAAATATTTTTGCATCCCCTTCATCCTAAGAAATAATCAGTGAGGTACACGAAATTATAAGAATACATTTCTCAGTATTACTTATAATGCTGGAAAAACTTTAAGCAGCTTCAACATCCAAATGTAGGGGATTGATTAAATAAATTATGCTACATTCAATAGTGGAAAGTTATGATCCAGTCAATAAAATTTAATGAGTTGGAAAATGCTAAAAATACTTAGCAAATGTTTTTAAAAAAACAGTCTTTAAAATAGTATTTACCATATGAATTCATTTTCATTTTGAGAAAAATAAAGAGACTGAAAAATGTTGCATGGATAACTCTGATTAGTAGAATTTAAAAGATTTCCTATATTTTCGAAGTTATTTTCAATAAGCATATACTGCAATTATGCTCTAATAATTTTGAAAATAAGTGAACATAACTATTTCAGAGCCTACTGAGAGAGGAGAACAAAAAGGCACAACCCTGGCTGAACACAAGAAGTAAGCTAGGAAAGGAAATACTTACATATTTGGGGAGCAACGCATTGAAGAGAAAAGGGATAGAAATGAATAAATAGCCTTCATTTCTTATATTTTGGACCAAAACAATTCAAACATGTTTTGGTCTTCAACTGACAGATTTAGAACAAACCAAAATACATGTACTAAACTCTATGAGGCAGGTTTGCAACTTTGGAATCCTTCCAGTTGCTGAGATAGTCTATTCCTGAGAGGAGTAGTCATTAAAAGAAGCCCTACTGGGGCACCTGGGTGGCTCAGTCGGTTAAGCGGCTGCCTTCGGCTCAGGTCATGATCCTGGGGTCCTGGGATTGAGCCCCACGTCCGGCTCCCTGCTCAGAGGAGAGCCTGCTTCTCCCTCTCCCTCTACCTGCCACTCTGCCTACTTGTGCTCTCTCTTTCTCTGTCAAATAAATAAAATCTTAAAAAAAAAAAAAAGCCCTACTAACAGTGGGGTATGAAGTTTTCAGAAAACACCATCCTCTCCACTGTTGAATCACTTCAAATTAGTTAATATCCTGCTAATATCCTTAATAAGCCTGCTTCTTTAGCCTAAAATCCTACAGATGACCTTGTCTGTAGTGAGAAAGAGGCAGAAGTTGAAAGTCTTTCCTATAGCCCCCAATGAGAAGGATGGAGGATATTAGTGGATGATTGAATCAGCTCAAAGTAAATAAATTCCTCAGTGTGCAGACCAATCTGCTTCTTTTTTTATTTATATTTTTTATTTAAATTCAATTAATTAACATGTGAATCAGTTCAAAGTAAATAAATTCCTCAGTGTGCAGACCAATCTGCTTCTTTTTTTTAATCAGTATTTTTATTTAAATTCAATTAATTAACATAATCTATTATTAGTTTCAGAGGTAAAGGTTAGTGATTCATCAGTCTTATATAATACCCATTGCTCATTACATCACATGCACTCCTTAATGTCCATCACCCAGTTCACCATCCCCCCACCTCCCTCCCCTCCAGCAACCCTCAGTTTGCTTCCTATGATTAAGAGTTTCTTATGGTTTGTCTCCCTCTCTGATTTTGTCTGGTTTTATTTTTTCCTCTCTTCCCCTATGATCCTCTGTATTGTTTATTAAATTGCACATATGAGTGAGATCATATGATAATTGTCTTTCAGTGACTGACTTATTTTGCTTAGCATAATACCCTCTAGTTCCAACCACATCCTTGCAAATAGCAAGATTTCATTTTTGATGGTTGAGTAGTATTCCATTGTATATACATACCTCATCTTCTTTATCCATTCATCTGTTGATAGACATTTGGGCTCTTTCCATAGTTTGGCTATCGTGGACATTGCTGCTATAAACATTGGGGTGCAGGTGCTCCTCTGGATCACTACATTTTTATCTTTGGGGTAAATCCCTAGTAGTGCAATTGCTGGGTCATAGGGTAGCTCTATTTTCAACTTCTTGAGGAACCTCCATAATGTTTTCCAGAGTGGCTGCACCAGTTTGCATTCTTACCAGCAGTGTAAGAGGGTTCCACTTTCTCCGCAGCCTCACCAACATCTGTCTATTTCCTGACTTGCTTATTTTAGCCATTCTGACAGGTGTGAGGTGGTATCTCATTGTGGTTTTGATTTGTATTTGCTGTTCTTTCTCCAGCTCCTTTAGGTGTAAGGTTAGGTTGTGTATTTGAGACTTTTCTTGTCGTGAGAAAGGCATGTATTGCTATAAACTTCCCTCTTAGGACCTCCTTTGCTGCATCCCAAAGGTTTTGAACAGTTGTGTTTTCATTTTCATTTGTTTCCATGAATTTTTTAAATTTGTCTTTAATTTACTGGTTGACACATTCATTCTTTAGTAGGATGCTCTTTAGCCTCCATTATTTGAGTTCTTCCCAAATTTCCTCTTGTGATTGAGTTCAAGTTTCAAAGCACTGTGGTCTGAAAATAGGCAGTGAATGATCCCAATGTTTTGGTACCAGTTGAGACCTGATTTGTGACCCAGTATGTGATCTACTCTAGAAAATGTTCCATGTGCATTCAAGAAGAATGTGTATTCTGTTGCTTTAGGATGGAATGCTCTGAATATATCTGTGAAGTCCATCTGGTCCAGTGTGTCATTCAAAGCCCTTGCTTCCTTGTTGGTCTTCTGCTTAGATGATCTGTTCATTGCAGTGAGTGGGGTGTTAAACTCCCCTACTATCATTGTATTGTCAATGTGTTTCTTTAATTTTGTTATTAATTGGTTTATATAATTGGCTGCTCCCATGTTAGGGGCATAAATATTTACAATTGTTAGATCGTCTTGGTGCATAGACCCTTTAATTATGATATAGTATCCTTCCTCATCTTTTATTACAGTTTTCCCTTTATAATCTAATTTGTCTGATATAAGGATTACCACCGCAGCTTTCCTTTGATATCCATTAGCATGATAAATGGTTTTCCACCCCCTCATTTTCGATCTGGAGGTGCCTTTGGGTCTAAAATGAGTCTCTTGCAGACAGCATATCGGTAGGTCTTGCTTTTTTATCCAATCTGATACCCTGTGTCTTTTGATTGGAGCATTTAGCCCATTTACATTCAGAATAACTTGAAAGATATGAATTTAGTGTCATTGTATTACCTGTAAAGTAACTGTTTCTGTATATTGTCTCTGTTCCTTTCTGGTCTATGTTACTTTCGGGCTCTCTCTTCACAGGGCTGGTTTAGTGATCACAAATTCTTTTAGTTTCTGTTTATCCTGGAAGCTTTTTATCTCTCCTTCTATTTTGAATGACATCCTTGCTGGATAAAGTATTCTTGGCTACATATTTTTCTCATTTAGCACTCTGATTATATCATGCCATCCTTTCTGGCCTGCCAGGCCTCTGTGGATAGGTCTGCTGCCAGTCTAATATTTCTACCCTTGTAGGTTATGGATCTCTTGTCCTGAGCTGCTGTCAGGATTTTCTCTTTGTCTCTGAGATTTACAAGTTTCACTATTATATATCAAGGTGTTGACCTATTTCTATTGATTTTGAGGGGGGTTCTCTGTGCCTCCTGGACTTGAATGCCTGCTTCCTTCCCCAGATTAGGGAAGTTGTCTGCTATAATTTGCTCCAATATATCTTCTGCCCCACCTCTCTCTTTCCCCTTCTTCTGGGATCCCAATTATTCTAATATTGTTTCACTTTAGCATATCACTTATCTCTCAAATTCTCCCCTTGTGATCCAGTAGTTGCTTCTCTATCTTCTTCTCAGCTTTGTTATTCTCCATCATTTTGTCTTCTATATCACTAATTGTCTCTTCTGCCTCATTTATCCTAGCAGAGCCTCCATTTTTTATTGCATCTCTTTAATAGCCTTCTTGATTTTGACTTGATTAGCTTTTAGTTCTTTTATTTCTCCAGAAAGGGATTCTCTAGTGTCTTCTATGCTTTTTTTTCAAGCCCAGCTAGTATCTTTATAATCGTTATTCTGAACTTTAGTTCCAACATCTTACTTATGTCCATACCGATCAGGTCACTGGCAGTCAGTACTGCCTCTTGTTCTCCTTTTTGAGGTGAGTTTTTCCATCTCATTATTCTGTCCAAAGAAGAATAGATGAATGAGAGAACAAAATATACACTAAAGAAATCAGAAAAGATCCAAAACTGAAGAAAAAAGTAAATAAAAATTAAAACAACAACAACAACAAAAAGAGAATATAATCAAACAGGTGAACAGAACAGAGTAATCCACTGGATTCTGTGTGTATTTTGGTCTGTTAGAAAACTAGATCCTAAAATTGTAAAGAAAGAAAAACTTATATATGTACAAAAATAAAATTAAATACATTGAAAGGATAGAATGTAACTGGAAAAAAATGAAAATTAAAAGGCAAAAAAAAAAAAAGGAATATAGACAGTTGAACAAAACAGAGAAATATACTATATCCTGAGTGCATTTTGCTCAGTTTGTTAGAAGAACCTACATCCCAAAATTGTAAGGAAAGAAATACTTATATATATATATAATTAAGTACAATTATATATATAATACAATGAAAGGATAGAATGTAACGGTAAAGACGAAAATTAAAAAATACTTTAACAAAAAAAAAAGAGGGAGAATATGATCAGACAGGTGAAGAGAACAGAGCAATACACTAGATTCTGGGTGTATTTTGGTCTGTTTGTTAGAAGAAACTGCATACCAAAATTGTAAAGAAAGAAAAACATATATATATATAAATAAATACAATGAAAGGATAGAATGTAAGTGTAGAAGTGAAAATTAAAAAAGATTTTTAAAAAAGAGTTGATAAAATAAGAAATTGGTTGAAAAAGGAAAGAGAAAAAATTAAAATTGAAAGAGTGAAGAATTGTAGGAAAAAAACATGAATTCTATATACTATTTTCCCCTAGTGCTGGAGTTTTACAGTTCTCTATGACCAGTAAAGTTGGTCTTAGCTGGATGTTCTTGCTGATCTTCTGGGGAGGGGCCTCTTGTGCTGATTCTCCGGTGTCTTTGCCCCAGGCAGAAATGCACTCCCCTTGCCAGGGGGCCAGGTTAAATCAGCTACTCCAGATTGCTCTATGTCTTTTGCTCCCTGGAGGCTTTCCTAGATGCTTTAGAGTTTGAGAATGAAAATGGCAGCCTCCCAGTCTCCAGCCCTGGAGCTGAGAGCTCAGGGCCCCACTCCCTGTGCCCTCAGGGAAAAGCAGTCAATCGCTCCTGTCTTCCTGGTTTCTGTCTGCACTCTGTGCTCACCCAGCCTTTGACAGAGCATTTTTATTTCAGGTAGGCGATCTTGTTTCAAGTCTCCAAACCCTGCAAATTCCTGCAGTGCACACTTGCGCCACTCCTCCTAGGGGAGGAAGGGGGGGTTTCACCAGGGTTCTGCCACTTGCTGGGCCCCTGCTTGGAGAGCAGTCACCCAACCACAGGGCATTTTGTGGTATATGGCAACCCTGAGCTACGAGACCACTCCTGGGCTTGCTCATTGCAGCAGGCTTCCCCGCTCTGATGCCTGGGAACTCTGCCGCACTCAGGCACCCCTGGTCTTCCTGTTACCCTGGGGATTCTAAGACCACACTGTCCCACCTGGGGATTCTGCCCCATTTCGCCACCTGGGTGCCTTTCAGGCAGGGATGTCCCTCACTGGAGCAGAATTCTAAAAGTCCTGATTTTGTGCTTCACTGCTGTATCACTTTCCTGTGGTGGCTGATGGAGGCTTCCTTCCCCCACCCCCCACCCCTGGTTTATCTTCCCACATATCACCTCGAATTCACTTCTCTGAACCTCCTTGCAGAAAGTGATCACTTTTCTATTTGTAGAAAGTGATCGCTTTTCTATTTGTAGAAGCTATTCCTTTAGATCTCTGGTTGAGTTCACAGGTGTTCAGAATGATTTGAGAGCTATCTAGCTGAATTCCTGGGGCCAGACAAAACTAAGGTCTCCTACTCCTCCACCACCTTGGACTATCTCCCAGCAATCTGCTTCTGATATCAAACTGCAAAGCTTCAAGCAAAGTACTTGATGGTGTCCCCATCATAATAAGAAACGTTATCATCAATTTAAGAAAAACTTATCTTTTAAGGTTTTTTGCCAATATTCCTAGTAAGAACTTTTAACACAGTCATTTCATTATAAGCATTTCTCTCACTATGTTAGGAGGTTTAGAAAAAAATAAGTACATGGGACTTTGTCTTACACTGGCAACATTTATCTTCTTACAAAGTACAAGGATGGTATGTCTTTCAGCTTCGGTAGAAGACTTTCTCAATATGCAAATTTGTCCCCATCTTTACTTTGAGAAATAGTATTAACTGATACATTCACAAAGGTAAACATACATCTTTAGTTTTTAATTTTTTTTTTTTTACTAGAGCATGCAGGACATATTCACTGCATGGTGAAAAATTAAATATGGTATATTCTGAGGGATTCTGCCAAAATGTCAGTCCCTTCTTAATGTTTCAATGATCTTCTCAATGTTTAGTAATTTCATTAGTATGGTCTTCTTTAACCTTGCCTTACTTATTACCTGTTGTTAAAGGGTACTAAAGTAATCTATAAGTTTGACAGAAGTTTTTTTATTTCTTATTTTGAATATGTCCAATTTCTATCAGTCTCATTGAGTTTGGTTTCCATTCAGAAGTTAGTGAGTCTAAATTAAATAACACTAAGTCAAGTCATGTCTATTTTTATTGGCTCATAGAAAAATAGAATTGGAAGGAGGCTTAAAGGACAGCAATGGCTGTACCCAAAACAGGAATTTCCTCTTCAGCTTTTCTAGTGAATGGTCATCAAGACTCTATTTGAACATGACCAGACATGAGGAACTTTGTATGGTGGACACGGTGATGTGCTACCAGACACTCTTCAGTGGATGACTTGTTGTCCAGCTGCCAGAGGGCTAATAGTAAACAGCCCTCTCCAAGGATTTCCTCAGCTGCATAGAGCTGCCTTGACCAGTGCCCATTTCAGGATACCCACAGTCAATGACAGATATAGGATTAAGAAGGCCTAACTATCCTGCCCATCTGAAAACAATTCTGAATGGCCCCAGGCTTCCATTTCAGTTCAACTTCTCAGGCAAAGCCCTTTTTAATTTCCCTGCTTTCCAAGAACACTTTTCTATTTTATAATTTTTTTAATTTGAATATAATTGACATACAATGTTACATTATTTTGGATATACAATATAGTGATTTAACAAGTTTCAACATTATGCTATGCTCACCACAAGTGTAGCTCCCATCTGCCACCATACAATACTATTACAATATCATTGACTATATTCCCTATGCTGTGCCTTTTATTCCTGTCTTATTCATTCTTTAACTGGAAGCTTGTATCTCCCACACTCCTTCACCCATTTTTCCCATTCCCCTACCCCCCCTTCTCTCTGGCAACCATCAGTTTGTTCTCTGTATTTATAGGTCTGTTTCTGCTTTTGTTTGCTTATTCATTTGTTTTGTTTTGTTTTGTTTTAGATTCCACATATGAGTGAAATATATGGTATTTGTCTTTCTCAATCTGACTTATTTCACTTAGCGTAATACCCTCTATGTCCATCCATGTTGTCACAAATGGCAAGATCTTATCCTTTTGTATGGCTACATAATATTCCAGTGTGTGTGTGTGTGTGTGTGTGTGTGTGTGTGTGTGTGTGTGAGTGACATCTTCTTTATCCATTCATCTATTGATGGACACTTAGGTTGCTTCCACATCTTGGCTATTGTAAATAACACTGCAATAAATATAAGAATACATATATCTTTTTGAATTAGTGTTTTCGTTTTCTTTGGGTAAATACCCAGTAGTGGAATTATTGAATCTTATGGTATTTCTATTTTTAATTTTTTGAGGGAACTCCAAACTGTTTTCCATAGTGACTGTACCAACTTACATTCCCACCAACAGTGCATGACTAAGGGGTTAATATGCAAAATATATAAAGAACTTACACAATTCAATACCAAAAAATAATCCCAAAAAAATGGGCAGAGGACCCAAATAGACATTTTTCCAAAAGCACTTTTCAATAAATTCCCTGCACACTAAACCCTGTCTCAGAGACTGCTTCAAGGGACCCCTACCTGCAAAGCTACCTTTGCATATAGCCTCATCCATCATTGGCTTTGTTTTAATCCTATTGAACCCAAAAATATACCTCTTGCATTTTCACTTAGAGAATCTTTTCCTGAGGCACCTGGGTGACTCAGTTGGTTGAGCATCCGACTCTTGATTTCAGCTCAGATCATGATCTCAGGGTCATGAGATCAAGCTCCACATCGGGCTTATGCACTGGGCATGGAGCCTGCTTAAGATTCTCTCTCTGTCCCTCCCTTCTCTCTCTCTCTAAGAAAAAGAAAGAAAGAAAGAAAGAAAGAAAGAAAGAAAGAAAGAAAGAAAAGAAAGGAAAGGAAAAAGAAAACCTCCTGTCTTCAGAAACAACATAAATAGGAAGAATATTCAGTTGTTTGAAAATTCCTTTAAATATTTGACTTTGGGGATGCCTGGGTGGCTCAGTCAGTTAAGCGTCTGCCTTCAGCTCAGGTCATGATCCCACGATCCTGGGATCAAGTCCCACATCGGGCTCCCTGCTCTGCGGGAAGCCTGCTTCTCCCTCTGCCTCTGCCTCTCTCTCTGTCTCTCATGAATAAATAAATAAAATCTTTAAAAAAAAATTTAAAAAATATTTGACTTTGTTGGAATTTCTCGAAACATAAAGAAATAATCAATATTATGACAATATAACTACATCAATATTTATGTCAACATATAACTTGCAATTCTTTCTCTAAGTATTAAAAAAAGAAATTTACTACAATGGAATATTATTCAGCCATAAAAAGAATGAAACTTTGCCATTTGCTTAAGCATGGGTAGACCTTGAGGCATTATGCCAAGTAACATAAATCAGAAAGAGAAAGACAAATACTGAATGATCTCCCTTAAATGTGGAATCTAAAAAAGAAAAAGAAAAAACAAAAACCAAGCTCATTGATACAGAAAATAAATAAGAAATCTGAAAACACTTCCTACATCATTCTCTACTTGCCACTATCTTGAAATATGAAGATACATACTAAAAAAAAAAAACAAAAAAAACCCTTCTGTGTGATAATTTTACATAGATTTCTCCTCTCTAAAATATGCCTTAATCTTCCCTTCTAAATACATGTATTTTCCCTCCATATTAAATAATTTTCTCTAAATTTACAGATCTAGGTTTAAAATCTAATGACATACTTGCTAGTCATGTGGTCCTTGGCAAGTTTTTCAAACTCTGAGTCCCTATTTTCTAATCCTAAAAATGTAAAAATACAGCCTAGAAGTGTGTTTTGAGAAATAAATAATCTATCCATGTAAACTGACACAGTGGTTAAGAGCATTGGAGTCAGATGTCTGCATTTTAAATCCAATAAAGTCGGGGCGCCTGGGTGGCTCAGTTGGTTAAGCGACTGCCTTCGGCTCATGATCCTGGAGTCCCGGAATCGAGTCCCACATCGGGCTCCCTGCTCGGCAAGGAGTCTGCTTCTCCCTCTGACCCTCCCCCTCTCATGCTCTCTCTCTCTCTCTCATTCTTGCTCTCAAATAAATAAATAAAATCTTTAAAAAAAAAATATTGGTTAAATCCAATAAAGTTACTTAACTTTGTAAGAAATCATTTTTCCCATACATAGATTGGAGATAATAATAGCACTTCCTTTATGGCTATGGCTATAAATTTTATATTTATATAAATGAAATAATCCACATAAATAATTTAGTATAATGACTGCTTAACTATTATTAGCTGCTGTTATTTTTAAGAACCTGGAATACAACAGACAATAATTGTTGGTGCTATCACTCTCCTCTCTATCACCAACCACTATATCTTTTACCTTTAACTATTCTCTATGGAAAGTACATATGTCCTTTAACTATCTTGTTTTTATCAACAGTGATGGGTAAGGGACACATGTCTATGTTTTTTTGGCAAACAACCCTAAAACCCTAATTTAAAACCTCTTTAATGCTTTAGTCTGATTTTTTAGGATCTTTCTGAGGATTTGTTTTGAAAACTTCATCCAGTTTAACACCATCCACTAGTGCTAAATGAAACCCAAGGTAGATGGATAAACAAATGTATTTAATATTTATTGCCTTAGGCAATTTTTCACATAGGCAGCCCATGTAATATTTCATTTAGCATAACCTTGAACTATCTCTTTCTACCCAGAGGGTAAGTTTTCTTGAATAGATATAATTTTTATTTTATTTTTTTAAAAGATTTTATTTACTTATTTGACAGAGACACAGCAGGAAAGGGAACACAACAGGGGGAATGGGAGAGGGAGAAGCAGGCTTCCCGCTGAGCAGGGAGCCCAATGTGGGGCTCGATCCCAGGACCCTGGGATCATGACCTGAGCCGAAGGCAGATGCTTAACAACTGAGCCACCCAGGCACCCCTTGAATAGACATAATTTTTAAAGAATATAAGCATATTACTATATACTTTAATGATTCTCAAACAGCATGAATGGGATTTAGGAGGGAGAAGGAAGCCTCTGTGATCCAACATAATCTTACATGGCTCATCAGAGCTTCTACTGTGTCATTTTCTTTAACTCATACTCATTAAAGTTGCTATTTTCTTCCTTAATGAACTACTCTTACACAAAATTCCATAACCAGTCATGTACTTTTAAAAATATGTCTTGTTATCAAGGCACAGGTTTACAAAAAGACAGTTATTCAGTGTTAGTACTTTAATCCCAATCTGACACAAACCCTAAATCTTCTATTAGTCAATATATTTTCATTATTCTTGGCAGACCACTAAGCACTATAAAAATAAGTCAAATACCACTTTTTTTTTTAAAGATTTTTTTTTTTGAGAGAGAGCGTGTGTGACCCTCATAGGGTGAGGGGCGGGGAGGGGCAGAGGGAGAGAGAGAATCTTAAGCAGGCTCCATGCCCAGCATTGAGCCAGAGGCGGTGCTCCATCTCATGACCCTGAGATTGTGACCTGAGCAGAAATCAAGAGTCGACCACTTAACTGACTGAGCCCTCAGGTGCCCCACAAATACCACTTATTAATTCTACTTCAATTCAATAATGTTTGACTTCACAAATTTTCTTTAAAACTAAGAAAGGTGATTCTGAATTAAAATAAAAATTTTCATTTTCCCATCATGCCAAAATGTTTCAAATATTCTTGTGCTAAATGACAGAACATTAATTTTAGAGTGACAAATACCGCCACAAACTTCATTATGCTAATACTAATTAAAATTTCTAACTTAGGGTAAAGTCAGATCAATTCATTCAGAAATAGAGGCAGCTATTGTTATTGAGCATGTCATAATGGAGATAGATTAATCAAACCTACATCTATACATGCATAGACTCTAACTCTAGCTTCTAGATGCCTCAGTTTCCCAATTTATCAATAAGAAACAATATTCTTCCTCCTGACAAATTTGCAAGTTTGCTTTGAAAATGAACCATTTCCATCAATTGTGAAATTAAAATTCCTCAACTAACAGAACTACAAAAAATAAATCTTGAGTTTGGGAAAAATACTTTAAATAGGAAGGAAATATAAATGTGGAACTGCAAGGAGAAATAAGTCTGCTATTATATTTGGAGACTTCAACATCCTTCTTTCAGTAGGAATACTTCAGATGGAATGCAGAATGCAACAAAAAACCTAACTGTACTTATTACAGATGTATAAGGCAACCTCACAGAAAGGAGTAGGAAAAAGGTACTGACCTCAGTACATTTGGAAATGAATAGAATCTGTAAAACTAAAGTCAAAAGGAACTGCACATAAGCGTTGCACTCTAATTGATAAAGCTGGATGTACAGATTAACAATTCTGACACTGCACACATGTATACTGCAAGTGAGTGATTAGGTAAGTGGATGGCAGTGGGTGGGAGCCCGATTTCTCACTACCGGAGTGGAAATTCACAGACAAGTAAGGGGAAGAGGCTATAATGATCCATGTAATAATGCATTAGAGTTGGAGACATTAATAAGAACTCGTATTTTACTGGTTACACATAGAAATACGTGTGTGTCTGTGTACGTGGGTTAGTACATACACATACATTTATATACTCTGTCAGCTGAGGGGGCCTAGGAGCAACAGCATCCTAGTAGCAACAAGAATACCTAAGGCCCAGGGGAGCCTGGGTGACTCAGTCAGTTGAGTGTCTGACTCTTGTTTTTGGCTCAGGTCATGATCTCACGGTCTTGAGATGGAGCCCTGCATCAGGCGTTCGCATCCAGCATGAAGTCTGCTTGTCCATCTCCCTCTGCTCCTCCCACTGCTTGTGTGCTTGTACACTTGCTCTCTCTGAAGTAAATAAATAAATAAAATCTTAAAAAAAAAAAAAAAAGACCTAAGGCCCAGATCTTGGTTTAATACCATTTTTCAGTAAAAGGAACCACAGAAATGGCTAATTCTAGGCCTGGAGCAGGAAATATACAAGGTGAGCTCTTGTAGTGACAGAAAGTAAGTTCCTATGGAGTATTCCCAAAAAAGGCAAACCATAATGATGGGAATATGTCAAACAGGCACAAGAACTAACTGAAAGAGATTCCAGTGGCCAAAGTGGAACAACTTGAATAACAAAATTAAGTAGTATTGGATTATAGCCCAAGTATATAACCAATATCATGAGTCCATATTGATATAAATAAATGGTTAAATTAATCAATGGAGAAAAGACAAATCTCCCTTCCAGAAGAATTCTAAATAAATTTATATAGATAACTCCACCCTACAGGAGGGGAAGCAAAACTCCTGGCTCCTTAAGTATAAGCTGCCCATAGTAACTTCCTTGAGAAGAGTACAGTATGGAAAGGGAAAGAAAAGAGTTTAATGTAGAGAAACTAAAAACCACTATTTCAGCCAGGTGATGAAGGTCAACATCAACAGTCATAAATCATGTTGACAGTATACAGCCTTGATATAATGTCATGAAAATGACACTTTACTTGTGTGATTTTCCTCCTGAAAACCCACAACCCAGCTAATTTGGAGGAAAAGTTCAGAACAATTCGAACAAAGGGACATCCTACAATATACCTGACCAGTACTCATGAAAATAGCCAATGTCATTGAAAATAAAGCAAGTCCGAGAAACTGTCACAGCCAAGAGGAGCCTAAGAAGACATAAAAAATAAATGTAATGTGATAACCTGGATGGGCCCCTAAAGCAGGAAAAAAAAAAAAGTCATTTAATAAGGGATAAATGACATCTAAATGACCTGCTACTTTAATTACAATCAACAGACCCATGAAGCAAATCGTAATAACTAAACTGAGCTCAAAGTATGTACTGAGCCTTATGCCTTCACTGTTTAACAAAGAAAGCATGAAAACAAACCAACTAAGTATTCAATTCATGGGAAAAGAAAAACCTAAAAATTAGAAATATAAGGAAAACAAGAGGGGAGAAGTAAAGTCTTAAATATATATTTTTTTAAAATCCATGAGTAACAAAAGAAAAAAACAGATCTGGCAAATAATCTAAATTTTATTTAGAACATGAGCCAGACATACCTCCAGCAACTTGGTTTACTTTAGTTTTGCTTTGTAAAGAAAAACACTGGTATCCATAAGCAGAAAAAGAAATGGAATACAACAGATAAAATTGTATTATTTTGCATTATAACAGGCAGACTGAGGGAACATGAAGCAATTTTAGATACAGACCCTGCCCAGCAAGTATACAAATAACTTGTAGGTGAGACAACATTCATTAAGTATCACATGAATACTTATACCACAGCTGTAAGTAGAGTCAGCTATATACAGGAGGAGAAACAGGATATTTTAGTAACAGGAAAGCTGCACAAGGAGAAAGTTTCCAGAAGCAGTGGATAATCAGTAAACCAAGCCACAGTGACATCAGGCAGATTGGATTCAGCATAGATGGAAAACCAGAGGGTCCCTTTCTGTGCTACAGTCTATGAAACGGATACCAATTAAAAAGTGGCTGGATGCCCAAGGTTTGTCAAGAAAATAGTAGGTCAATTTTCAAAAGATAGAGGAAGAGAAAGGGAAAGGACAGATGAAGAAAGACTAAGAAGGAAGTAGAACAATTACAATCTGGGTCCTTCTGAGGAGGCATCATCACAATAATTCCATTCCATTAGCTTTCAGAGACTCATCATTTTAGGACTGATGAGTACCTCTGAATCCCCTCATTTTACACATGGGAAACATGTTCCTAGATGAGGAACAAGGAAAGTCACACATTTAAGAAGAAACTCCAGACTCCAGATTTACAGTACAGTTATTATTCCCTGATACAATATAACCTCCTATTTACTCCAACAAAAGATATGATACAAAGTAATGCTCCATTATTTTTCACTATTTTTTTCACTTCTTTATGATATTTTTATTTTTGTATATCTTGAGCAGCACCTACATTGCTGCGGGGTAAGAGAAGAAAGGAAAAGAAAAAAAGGAAGCTATCTCCAAACTCCATTTGGTTCAATTTCTACAGGGCTTTTTCTGTGGAACCCAAGACACTGAGAGTCTCGAATAGAAAAAGTCCGACCAAGTGCTATCCTATAGGGACTTCAGCACATCCATCCTGATTCTTATTCAAATATGTAAATCTCCTCAAAGCCCCCAGTAACAGAATGTAAATACCATTTTTGTCTTTCAATACAAGAGCAAGACACAATTTGAAGTTCTTTGTAATACTCCTAGCATCCTAGTCCCCAGGCCTCTGAGAGCACTTAAGGACACAAACCTGCCACCGGCAATGTTGCGCAGTTCAATTAAGCTGGAAATAGGAAGTAATTCTAAGAGTCTGAATAGGTTCTTGATGAAAATATTGGTTAGGAAAATGATTGTGCCCTCATGCCTATCCAGCACATCTGGTAGGAAAGGACTGCTACTTTATTTGCATTCCATGAACAATTAAAAAAGTAATTTGCAGTTTGGAACAAACAAACAAATGTGAAACAGCAGTTGACTGACTGAAAGCTTTCCCATTAAAGAGTAAAATTGACTAAATTACTTTAAAGTACATTTTTCCTATAAAAGCTTCATTAATTGAGTTCTATTACTCTATGATTTATCCTGGTTTGTTATTTATCTTTGCAGTAAATAATTTTGCAGAAATTATTTTGGTGGTGGAGGGAACTGTACCCTAGAGAAAAGGGTTAAAAGACATGAAAGAAGAAAGTTGACAAGTCATGCCACAAACAACAGAGGGAAAACAGGGGTGAAAGGTACCAAAGCTCTTTTTGCAGGAAGGTCAGGAGGTATGAGCAGAGGATTTGCTACTAGTCCAGGCAGATAAGCATGCTGCAAAGCCTACGTAGCAAAGCCTATGTACATCATCAATGGTGTTTCCTAGAGGACTGGACAGACTGCAGGTCTGGTCCTTAGGGAAGAGTGCCTTGTATATGAAGATGTACTATCGTTCAGGCACAGGACTGATAGGGCATATACAGATTCAGATTTTGTTGACCTAAAGAACTACATTTTCCTTAGGAAATTTGTGACCTAATATTTAGTACATTTCATTTCTAATTGCTAAGTAAAGTTACATTGAGATAATTCTGCTTAAAAGTGTCAGGAACTCAATTTCAGACATGCTCATGTGTTCTAGAAGCAGTGGCTACATTCTAAGTATCTGTAGATCAGGAAATAAGTTGAGAAGGAGGCAAGTTTGTTAGGAACAGGGTTTAACCCTATAGTAATGAACATAGAAAAGTATAACCTGCTTAGTTATAATATAGGGTGCACTCTTATTTTTAATATTTCCCCTAAATCTGAGATTCCTTTTCCATTAACTAATCTAGGGAGAACAATCACAAGATCTGTATACCACAATCTATACCCCCTTCCAACCCATTTGCAGACATTACTAATTAGTCACAGAGCCTCAGGCAGGACTCAGCTTCATCCTAGTATTCAACTGATAAGAGCTGACTTGAGAGTCAAAGAAATCAGCTTCCCACCTGTGATCTATTTGGTTATGTTCTGAGATACCTTACTCAAAGGTTAGTAATTAGTAAAAAAAAAAAAAAAAAGAAAGAAAGAAAAAGTTAGTAATTAGTAATTGCACTCAGTCCAAATACTTAGCACTGAAAAATAAAAGTGAAACTGGAAAAGTTTAGAGAACTACAAAACCCTCTTTAAAATTGCTATGAGACTGTTCATGTCTTCTGCCCATTTCTTGATTGGATTCTTTGTTCTTTGGGTGTTGAGTTTGATGAGTTCTTTATAGATTTTGGATACTAGCCCTTTATCTGATATGTCATTTGCAAATATCTTCTCCCATTCTGTCGATTGTCTTTTGGTTTTGTTGACTGTTTCCTTTGCTTTGCAAAAGCTTTTTATCTTGATGAAGTCCCAATAGTTCATTTTTGCCCTTGCTTCCCTTGCCTTTGGCGATGTTTCTAGGAAGAAGTTGCTTCGGCTGAGGTCAAAGAGGTTGCTGCCTGTGTTCTCCTTTAGGAAGAATGAAGCGGGGGAAATCGGAGGGGTAGACGAACCA
>NC_138376.1:58054779-58127109 GCF_054177405.1 Leptonychotes weddellii
AAATTCAGTTTTTCTGTAATAAACTGAAGTTGTATGGTGTTTTATAACCTTCAACGAACTTCCACATACAGATTTTTAAATTTGATTCTTATTGCAACTCTGTCTGATAAGAGGGGGACAGAATTAAACAAAAGCAAGAAATGGACAGAAGATAAGAAATGGAGGCTCTAGTAATTTCGCTTTGAGGATTTTAAAAGGCAAAAGTATTTCTGTTCCCAGGGAGGGGCTTGTAATTTCTCTTCTCAGTTTAGCAATAAATGTACTCTTCGACCTGCTTTATTTAAGTGGACCTGTCATACCCATGGTTTTTCTTTGCATTTCTAACTGTATTTCTGAGGCTAAGAATAAAATTGAAATCACAACTGTTCCAAAACTTGATCTTAGAAACGTAAACAATGACCAAATTAATATGTTTGAAGAATACTTCTACTTTCACACACTTTTTCTCTAGAGAAAATCAGATACATTTTTCCTAAATCTAATACATTTCAGAGCAAATGATCTTAAGTATAGGTGATTAAACCAGACCTTTATTACCATAGATTGACATCAAAGATATCTTTGTCCTCTAGTAGCAAAAAAAAAAAAAAGAATCAGTCTGAATTAATACTGAGATCCTTTCAAAATTTCAATTCCCCCCTGCTCCAGTCACCTAGTATAGAGAATATATACCAATTGATCCCTATGGGCTCCTTATAACTTGGTTTTTGATTGCTAAACTTGCTATTTGTATATACAACTATGATATCCTTTACTATGATGATTCAAATTATGTATGATCCAAAAAGAAATCAAGTCCTGACTCAGCATAAACAAAAACCTAGTACAGAAAACCCCACAGATTCAATCAAATCAATTTTCTCTCATTTTAAGATGTACCTTACTCTGGATACATATTTTCTTATATTCTATATAAGTCTTCTAGGATTTTTTTATTATGAATTATTGCCAGCAAAAATGCAAACTCATGAAATCCAGCTCATAGAAATGCTAGTTACATTAAACAAATTGATTTCACTCCACTCAAAGTGCCTACCTTATTTTTCTGTGTCTTCACTTTAGTACTTCTTAGATTTGAGAAATTAATAACGAAGTTGGAAATGCAGTTCCTGGGAAATGTTTCCATGTCATTGCATTTTTATTCACAAACTGTTGGGGATAGGAAGCCTAGAGCCAGAAGGAGGATGTGACCATGCTGTCATTTAATGATGAGTGAAAACAATTCAGAAATGTTTCCTTTTTTTTTAAATTTTATTTTTATTATGTTATGTTAGTCACCATACATCACATCATTAGTTTTTGATGTAGTGTTCCATGATTCATTGTTTTCGTATAACACCTGCTGCTCCATGCAGCACATGCCCTCCTTAATACCCATCACTAGGCTAACCCATCCCCCCACCCCATTCCCCTCTAAAATCCTCAGTTTGTTTCTCAGAGTCCATAGTCTCTCATGGTTCGTCTCCCCCTCCAATTCCCCACCTTCATTTTTCCCTTCCTTCTCCTAATGTCCTCCATGCTATTCCTTATGTTCCACAGATAAGTGAAACCATATGATAATTGACTTTCTCTGCTTGACTTATTTCACTTAGCATAATCTCCTCCAGTCCCATCCATGTTGATGTAGAAGTTGGGTATTCATTCTTTCTGATGGCTGAGTAATATTCCATTGTATATATGGACCACATCTTCTTTATCCATTCGTCTGTTGACAGAAATGTTTCCTTTTAAACACTATTTGACTGATGGGGGCAGGGAGATGCAGTTAGAGAAGTAAGCACCCATGCTGACTATTGACAAATTTACCTTCCTGGCACATCAAAATGCCCACCTAATACTAAACGCTGCTCACAAACTTCACTACTTTCCAACATTCAGTTAATGTGAGATGGAACTAAAGGAGAATAAAATGTTTTTATTTGTGAAAGTGGATACTTGCTCAGTAAACACCAGGAAAATTTAGTTGTACTGTTTTCATCATTAATATAATATTTATTCACTGATATGGGGAATTCCTTAGTAGGATAAATAAGACATTATTTTCCAAGATTTATTCATTTGGTAAGTTTTTCAAAACATTTTATAGCAACAAACTTTCTGTGTTGGCAAAACTGAAGAGAAACAGAGCTGGCAAAAGCCCACTCATTATTTGGGAGTTTTGTGGACACAATGCTTGGACTTCTGGCTTCAACTCTTTTTTTTTTTTCTTTTTTGGCTTTTCATGGAAGTATTTATTCTATTCACATTTAATTTAATTATTGATATATCAATATCAAACATCTTACTATTTGCTCTCTTTTTACTAACTGAACTATATTACTTTTTCTTTTTTTATTTTATTTTAATTCCAGTATGGTTAACATACAGTGTTATACTAGTTTCAGTGTACAATATAGTGATTCAACAGTTTTGTATATTCCTTAGTGCTCATCAAGATAAGTGTACTCTTAATCCCCTTCACCGATTTCACCCATCCTCCCCACCTCCCCTGTGGTAACCATCTGTTTGTTCTCTATAGTTAAGAGTCTGTTTTTGATTCCTCTCTTTCTCTTTGCTTTGTTCATTTGTTTTGTTTCTTAAATTCTACATATGAGTGAAATTATACAGTATTTGTCTTTCTCTGACTGACTTATTTCTCATAGCATTGTACTTTCTAGGTCCATCCATGTTGTTGCAAATGGCAAGATTTCATTCTTTTTTATGGCTGGATAATATTCCATTATATATATACATATATATGTATATATATGTATATATATACCACTTCTTCCTTTTCATTCCTCAGTTGATTGACACTGAGCTGATTCCATAACTTGACTATTGTAAATAATACTGCAATAAACAGAGAGATGCATATATGCCTTCAAATTAATGTTTTCGTATTCTTTGGGTAAACACCCAGTAGTGCAATTACTGGATCATAGGAGGGTTCTATTTTTAATTTTTTGAGGAACCTCCAAACTGTCTTCCACAGTGGCTCCACCAGTTTGCATTGCCACCAACAGCCCATGGGGGTCATTTCCCTACACATCCTCACCAACAATTGTTCCTTCTTCTGTTTTTTATTTTAGTCATTCTGACAGGTGTGAGGTGACATCTAACTGTGGTTTTGATTTGCATTTCCCTGATGATGAATGATGTTCAGCATTTTTTCATGTGTCTGTTGGCCATCTGTATATCTTCTTCAGAGAAATGTCTGTTCATGTCTTCTGTCCATTTATTAATTGGATTATTTGTTCTTTTGGTGTTGAGTTCTTTATATATTTTAGATATTAACCCTTTATCAGACATCATTTGCAAATATATTTCCCCATTCAGTTTTATGTTTTCTTTGCTATGCAGAAGGTTTTTATTTTGATGAAGTCCCAATCATTTATTTTTGCCTTTTCCCTTGCCTCAGGAGACAGGTCTAGAAAAATGTTGCTATGACTGATGTCAGAGAAATTACTGCCTGTGTTCTCTGCTAGGATTTTTGTTTTAGGTCTCACTTTTAGGTCCCTAATCCAGTCTGAGTTTAGTTTTGTATATGGTGTAAGAAAATGGTCCAGTTTCATTCTTTTGCATGTAACTGTCCAGTTTTCTCAAAACCATTTGTTGAAGAGACTGTCTTTTTCCCATTGCATATTCTTGCCTCTTTTGTTGAAGATTCATTAACCATATAATTACGGGCTTGTTTCTGGGCTTTCTATCCTGTTCCATTGATCTATGTGTCTATTTTTGTGCCAGTACCATACTATTTTGATTACTACATCTTTGTAGTGTAACTTGAAATCTGGAATTGTGACACCTCCAGCTTTTTCTTTTTCAAGATTGCTTTGACTATTCAAGGTCTTTTGTGGTTCCATACAAATTTTAGGATTGTTCTAGTTCTGTGAAAAATGCTGCTGGAATTTTGATAGGGATCACATTAAATCTGCAATTTGCTTTGGGTAATGGACATTTCAACGATATTTGTTCTTCTAATCCATGAGCATGGAATTTGTTTGTGTCGTCTTCAATTTCTTTCATCAATGTTTTATAGTTTTCAGGGTACAGATCTTTCACCCCTTTGGTTAACTTTATTCCTAGGTATTTTACTCTTTTTGATGCAATTGTAAATGGGATTGTTTTCTTAATTTCTCTTTCTGCTACTTCATTATTAGTGTATAGAAATGCAACAGATTTCTGGATATTGATTTTGTATCCTGCAACCTTACTGAATTCATTTATCAGTTCTAGTAGTTTTTTGGTGGAGTCTTTAGTGTTTTCTATATATAGTATCATGTCATCTGTAAATAGTGAGTTTTACTTCTTCCTTACCAATTTGGATGCCTTTTATTCCTTTTTCTTGTCTGATTGCTGTGGCTAGGACTTCCAGTACTATGCTGAATAAAAGTCGTGAGAGAGGACATCCTTGTCTTGTTCCTGACCTCAGTTCTTTACCACGGAGTATGATGTTAGCTCTGGGTTTTCATATAAGGCCTTTATTATTTAGGTATGTTTCCTCTAAACCTACTTTGTTGAGGATTTTTATCATGAATGGATGTTGCAATTTGTCAAATTCCTGGCTTCAACTCTTACTACCTATGTGACCTTGGGCAGTCCTTTAATATTTCCAAAGTTCTAGTTTTTCACCTACAAATGGAAATTATATTCTTCTCTCTTAGAATTGTGCTAAGTGCTAGCACATAGTTGCCCTTGGGGAACAGAGGGAGGAGAACTAATACAGTGTGGGCAAATGATGTTAAAAGAAAATCCTGGTTTCAATTTCATCCAATTCAAAATTTTTCTAACAGTAGGTACAAAAGCTACAGGCTCTAGGGATCCCAGTCCTATTCATAAGCAAGCCTTACTGCTGAGAGGAGAGATTAGGGAGTGGGGTTTAGGATGGTAAAAGTGAAATGGAGAAAAAAAATCAGTAGTTTGTTAGTTTGTCTATTTTGCATAAATTTCCATGCAGTCAATTCAAAGGTCCTTAACTTCAAATGTATATAATGTACTCATTCATGCTGTACAGACTCAAAATTCAAGCCACAGCCTGAAAACATGAATAACATCTAATCACACATCAATGAAGGGGAAAAATTTCTGAGATTGGAGTTGAAGCAGAAGGCAGTGTGCTTGAATGCCCTTTATTCTGTGTGCCACTGAGGCCTGAGTCTATAATGCAAGAATCTTCAAGAACACAGCTGCCTGACGACAATCATCTACATTGACTGTGTTACATGCATTGGAAGGTAACAGGTACCACAACCCCACAGAGTGACCAGTAGATTTCCTGATGCCTCACTGGTGTAAAGGGTCATGGATAATAGTTTCTACTCTTTGGAAGTTGATTCCTTTTTTAATTGAGAAAAAAACAGCATTTGAATAAAACATTTCAGTATGTAAAACCTAATTTGTCCAGAACAGTCCCTGGGCTCAAAGCCTTAGCCAAATGACTAGGCAAACAGAGAACAGCCCTCTACTTTGCATCCCAGAATCCCCCTTAGGTACAGATAACCCAACATGGGTATTGTCATACCCAGACTCAGTGATTTAATTTGACAAGAAAGCAATGATTCTAGTGCTTAATACCCAAGATCTGTGGCCAGTCACCAGACCAGTTACTTAACCATGAAGGAGCTTTTGAGGTTAAAGTGAACATCATGATCGCACCTCTAGTTGAGATTTCCCATGACCCTCTCACCTCCACTGGACACTAAAACAATTGGCCTCCCAGCAGTGATGTCCTTTCCTTTCTGGTCTTGCTCTTTGACTCTGGCCTCAAGCTATAAAGATGATGGAAAATGGATTCTTTTTTTCTCTACATAATTCTCTTTATCTGATGAATATAGATTAACATGGTGGAAAAAGAGACAGAAAGTGAAGTGAATATTGCATTAGGAGGCAGCTGTTAGGAACACAGCTTTGAAGCTGAATTCTGAGGATCTGAATGCTGACCTGAAGTTTGCTGGTTTTACCTCAGACGAATTACTTAGCTACTCTATATCTCCTTTTCTTCATCTGTAGAATGGACCCAAATAACTAAGAAAGAAATGAAATTATTGAGGTCAATCACTTACTGGGTACATATTTGACATGATACGTACATTAGCTTTTATAGTATCATTAGCTCTTATAGTATTATCACTAGAGAAACATGGGGTTTTGAGCATAAATGCAATAGATTCTTAAGTCCAAAGTGTAAAAGTAGCTTGAAATATTTATCTAGGAGAATTTTGAGTAGAAAAGTCTTAGCTATGGGGCACCTGGGTGGCTCAGTCGTTAAGTGTCTGCCTTCGGCTCAGGTCATGATCCCAGGGTCCTGGGATCGAGCCCCGCATCGGGCTCCCTGCTCTGCGGGAAGCCTGCTTCTCCCTCTCCCACTCCCCCTGCTTGTGTTCCCTCTCTCGTTGTGTCTCTCTCTGTCAAATAAATAAATAAAATCTTTAAAAAAAGAAAAGTCTTAGCTATAAGAAAAGTAAAATAAATGTACACTTACTAAGCTAACATATTCTTACCTAGAAATTCTGTTAGTCCCTCATATGTTATCTTCTTTCATTTTCAAAACAACCCTGCATATTAAATGTTGCAAGTATCATGACTCTACAGTAAAGGAAAGAAGCCTAAGAGACTTTATGTCACTTGCACAAGACTACCCCGCTTATCTGAGGCAAAGATGAAATTCTAACATAGGTAGATCCAACTTCCAAATTCATGTGTTTTCATCAAACCAAGATGCCTCCACAATATATTCTGTGAACACCCTCCATCAAGTATTGTGTCAGCTCAGATAAATCCATATGCCTGGCATGAAGACAGAGCAGCTTAAGTTTTTATGAAGCACTCATAACAACTGCAGTAGTTTCAACAAAAAGAATACACAACAATTAACATCTCTAACCATAAGGGAGGTAAAGAGCTTGCTCATTTTAATTGTTATTAAACCCCATCACTTATCTTATTTAGTTATTCTGACTTTTACTACTTAGAAAGTAGTATTGCAGGATATGTAAAAGGAGCATTAAAGAAGCCAACCTTTATAAAACCCCTTTTTTCACAAAAAGGAAATGTTATAGGTGTCAATTAATTCAGCAATGTACCCCATGAGAACCAGGCTTGCCAACTCCTGGTTAGAGGTTAATATTTCACCATTAAATAGCAACTTCCTGTCAGAGGATTTCTATGAGCTTTATAACTTTACAAACAATCTAATGTCACTACAGTCAATATTCTTCCTTTCCTAAATGAATTTAACTGACTGAGCCACCCAGGCGCCCTGTCCTAAATGAATTTAAATTCTGCTTGAAATCACCAGGGAAAAGGCACAGTGACTGCTCCACTGTTTTCATCAGTGCTAACTAGTCCAGCCCACCACTGGACTCCAGCTGTACTTTTTTATATAACTGTTATAGCTCTCATCACATTGTGGCATAATTATTAATGTATACCCCTGTCCCTCCAATTAGCCAGCAAGTGACTTCATGGCAAAGACTGTCTTATCACCTTAGAACAGTTTCAGCTCAACAACTATTTAATGAGCTTGTACTTTGTGCCACGGTCCAAGGTCGAAAATTAGGCTACAAAGATAAATGAGACATAGCACTGGCCCTGGGGGATGCTCTGGACAAATGGAGGAAGAAGGCACATTAATTGATCATTTCATTTCAGCACAATGTGGGAGAAAACTACTATGGATACGCAGATATGGCATGAGCATGAGGTGGTGAGAGCATGGGCAAGCAGGCCCTGAGCTCAGCCTGGCTAGTTCAAAGAAGACTCCTAAAGGAGGTGAGGACTTAGCTATGACCTGAGGATGTATACCTCCAGTAACTAGTGCAGAAAGTGGCAGATAGCAAACATTCAATCAAAAATCCATGAAGGAAGGGAAGGAGGGAGAAAGGAAAGATACACAGACAGGACTGGACTAATGAGTCCTTTTTATTTCCACCAAAGATCTGGGTGTGTATATTTTGACAGCTTCACCACATTTCTTTTTTTTTTTTTTAAAGATTTTATTTATTTATTTGAGAGAGAGAGAATGAGAGAGAGCACATGAGAGGGGGGAGGGTCAGAGGGAGAAGTAGACTCCCTGCCGAGCAGGGAGCCCGATGCGGGACTTGATCCAGGGACTCCAGGATCATGACCTGAGCCGAAGGCAGTCGCCCAACCAACTGAGCCACCCAGGCGCCCATTCACCACATTTCTTAAATTGCTTTCACCCTATAAGACTTAAAGGCAATATTCCTACTCTTTATTCAACAACTTCTCAGTTTCTTTTACATCATGGTACATGTATCAAATGATGTACGTGTGGCTCACTGGGTAAACAGGAGAGGCTGTCTGTGGCTGGAGGTGACCTATCACCCAAGCCAGCTACACCAAAGACTGAAGGGACCAAGTGTCTCAGCAAAATGCTAAGCCACTCGCAGCCCATCATTGTGCTGAGGCAAACCAGTTGAGAAGTATAGCCTAAACTAACTCCTCACCTCCAAATATAAAATGTTATTTAAAATTAAGATTTGTTCAATCTCTGAAGGTAAGCGTTTTATTCAAGCCCATGTTAGAACAGCTGGCCAGAAAGCACTCACTTCCCAAGGAAGAAAGTGCTCTGGAGAACAAAAAGTTTTTACAGGGTTATATGCTTTTTTACATCTTGTAAACCTCAGAAGATTATAGATTAGCATATAGACAGGAATCACAGGTTTTAACATCAAGAAATGCAGGGAGTAGGAGCATCGATCAATATCATAAGGTCAAGATGGTTTTTTGATAGGTCACTCATTTATAAAGCAGGTATACAGTGTATGCTTGGTGAATCATACCATATATCAGGCTTCTGGATTAAACAAAGTTAATGTACAGTCATGCTAACTTAGAAACCTGAAATGGCCTCTCTTGTATCTCAGGCCTTTAGAGAGTGTTTTCGCTCATCAGAATTTATACTTCTGAAATTAGTAGGAGATTTCAGTGTAATAAAAGATTTCAATTTTTTAATATAAGGAAGAGTGAATTTTCAGGTTTTGCATCATCTTTTTCATGTAAAAATGCCCCTTTTTTCCCTCTATAGATCTTTTACAATCAGTGTATTAAAAAGGGTTAATAATTAGCTTAATTTAGACAAGTTTATAAAATATTCTGTGCTGTATAATGCTGTCCTATTACTATAATATCAAACATACATTTGAAATCACTATTACAGGTTTCAAAATTTAGATAAGTAATGACCTATAATTTGAAACGTGTTTAAAAAAAAAAATCCTCCTCAAAAGCCACAGTAAATGATTTCATCTTCACTTAATTAAAACTAATGAACAGCTTTGTAATTGTTTTTATGTATAGTTTACTATGCAGAATTCATTTTTAATATCCATAAAGCCTTTCATTAAACCTGTTTGGTAACAACTTTGAGAATGTCTTCCATACATTAACTTATGCTTCCAGAGTAATTTATTAGGAACCTATTTCATTGTTGAGTTGAAATCTTTAAAAAGTTCTATGATTTTTGTTTTCAACACATTCATATCCATTAAAAAAAAAAAAAAATCCAGGCACCCCGAGAAGGTGATGTTTAAGCAGAACATTAAAGGAAGCACAAGAGAAAGCCAAATGCATATATGGAACAGAATTCCAGAAAGGAAAGTTCAAATATCTTGATGTAAGAACATGCTGGTTATGTTCAGAGAACAGCAAGGAAGCCAATACAGTAGAGTTCAGTATGCAAGGGAGAGTGTTAGGAGATGGGCATAGAGATCAGAGGTAGAAGGCAGTCTATGTGGGGTTTTAAAGGCCTTGGTAAAGACACTGTATCCTATTCTACATGGGATTGGAAAGCCTTGAGAGGATTGTGAGCAGGGAGTGAAATCTTTTGACTCAGTATTTTGTAAGAATCCCTTTGACTGTGAAATTGAGAAAAGACTGGAAGAGACCAGTTGCAGCAGGAACCCCAGTGATCCAGGCAAGAGATTAGGAAGGAGAATGAAAATGCTGGATTCAGGATATACTAATATAAAGCTTATAAGAACTTGCTGAAGATTGGATGTAGTATATGAAATAAAGAAGTGAAGGATCAGTCCAAGGTTTTTACTCTGAACAACTAGATGAACTGTCCCATGAGGAAGACAAGGACCTGAGAAGTATATACCGTGTTGGAAGGAGCATCTGCATGAATATTGCAATAGACAAAAATGTTGACAGAAGTCATCAGGAGAGGACCATGGATGACTTCAACTAGGAAGAGCAGCTGAGGGGATTATATAGTGTCCCTCTCCTGCTCAGAAACTTTCTGTGTCTTCCCACTGTTATTGCTTTAGAGGGCAGGGAGTAGGCCTTTCTTGTCTTCTTTGCATCTAAGTTTGGAATTCCCCAAACAACCTGGGAGCTTAGTAAGTATTTGTAAAACAATGAATGAGTTGGATGAATGAACTATACACTAGAATATATGGCTCTTCAAATTTCTCAATTATCTCCCACAACCCCAACACCTACTGACTGTCCAACCCCACCAAACTACTCCACATTTCTGAATCTACACTACATTTTTCCACATTCATGCCAGCCTTGCTCATGAGTATCTCTTAGCCCAGATGATTTCTCCTATTCTATCACCTATATGTTTCTTGAAAACCTCATGTTTCAAAACTCTGACCTCATGTCCATCCTCCAAGAGCACATTCACCCCCACTCATGTCGCAGGTTAGTCCTGCCTTCTGCTTTGTGATCTATTAGCATCTTAAAATGGCACTTTTCCCAGCCTTTCTTAGATCAGAGCTTACTTTTGCCTATTCCTCCAGATTATCAAGTCCAGGGCAGTAGAAACTTTTTCTTATTTTTATTTCTGCCTTCCTAGTTAAACATTTTTCAAGATTCTTTGAGGTTGCACCACAAATTATAATTGGATTTAATTAAAATGAATTTAAAACAGACAGAAAAAGATCTCTTGCAGCTAAACACAATTAGTGTAATATCTGTACTTTCAAATTACTTTGCTTAGGGAAAAAATCTGAAATCACAAGTTGTTTGCTAATGAACATTCTGTATTTGAAGAATGCAAAAGCTTTGTTCACTTTTGAATAAGGATCCTGAAACTATGTGCCTATCTTAGAGCCTTATCCTCCAGCCTCACCCTGCATCTACCCAATCCCCCGAGTACCCCTAAATTCCATCAGGCTCAACTACTTGCTATTTCCTACACATAATCTCTCATAACTCTCTGTGCATGCTCTTTCCTCTGGCTAGACTATTCTTCCCCACTTTTATCCCTGGACAACCACAACACCGCTTTTTGATTTAGTTCAAATTAGTTCAATTTAGTTCAAGATCTTCTCTGCCAATGGAGAAAAGTTGAGCACAGAATCTGCTGTTTCTTTAATACCTCCTACATAATTCACTTAGAGTACTTGTCCTAATCCAATGCTTATCTATCTTGACCTCTTTCCTAATGTACCATTGTGAATCCTTCTAGGAGAGAATTTGTGTCCAATTATTTTTGTACCACCAGGACTTAGTATTGGCTAGGAAAAAGTAGGTGCTCAACAAATAATTGTTGAGGCGAAAGAACCCTGAGAATCTCAGTTTGCAGCCTCTGGGCTCTACAAGGCAATTCTGCCTTTGTTTGTTACATTTCTTACTT
The DNA here is from genome assembly GCF_054177405.1 of Leptonychotes weddellii. Taxonomy (NCBI): domain Eukaryota; kingdom Metazoa; phylum Chordata; class Mammalia; order Carnivora; family Phocidae; genus Leptonychotes; species Leptonychotes weddellii. Next base: position 58,066,373 of record NC_138376.1, read on the forward strand.
CAAACATAAACTTTGATTAATTATGTAGCCACAGGCATGGAGATACCTCCTACCAGCTTTAGGAAACCCACATTGCTGTGAGCTACCTTTTCCCCCCAAGTAATTATAGATGCCTCCACCCCCCTAACCACTTAATACCTCCGACCCTTTCAATTACTTAATTGTGTTATCCAGTTGTGTAATCAGCCTGAATGATAAGCTGTCAGCAGTTTTTTTTTTTGTTTTTTTTTAATGTAAATGATTTCTTTATCCACAGGTCTGGGCTGTATGTTTTTCAAGGGGGAGGTGCAGGATGGGGAATTAAGTCTTTTCTAGTGATGCATATTATGGAGTTTTATAGATAATCATTTGTGATCTACATACAAATATGCATGCATCCTGGAAGTAATTACCAAAGTAGTTCTGACCTAATTATGCTTAAAACACAGGGAGTAGTTCCCAACTTTCAGTCTAATAGATACTGCTAATCTGATTCTACCCTGACCCTATAGTTTCACACTTAAAGCCAACCAACTTCTCTGAGTCTTGGTTTATTCCATTAAGAAAATGGCTCTCAGGGGTGCCTGGGTGGCTCAGTCAGTTAAGTGTCTGCCTTCAGCTCAGGTCATGATCCCAGGGTTCTGCAACTGAGCCCCATATAGGGCTCCTTGCTCAGCAGGGAGCCTGCTTCTCCCTCTTCCGCTGCCCTGGCTCATGCGCTCTCTCTCTCTCTCTCTCACTCTCTATCTCAAATAAATAAATAAAATCTTTTAAAAAATGGCTCTCTGCAATTAGAAAATCAACCCAAGATTGTGGAAGAACAGAGCAGGGGATCATGACTTGGGTTCTTCATTGCCGAACTCTCCTGCCTCTCCCCAAAATACATCCATGAAACTAAATTAGATGAGTAATTATCACGTGCTTACAAGACAGGAAAATTCTGCTCTAAAGTTTCTGGTGAGGAAGAGAACACATGCAAACATTTCTTTCTTAGTTAAGGAAAGGCCTCCCTTATTTATTATCTCATCAATAAGCCTGAAGATAGGATTTGCTTTCCACAGGAAAGAAAAACTATCTTACAGAGAACATTCAAGCTCAATGCCAGATCAGCTAGTTATTTACTATATAAGAAGCACAGAGAAAATACCAGTGAATAAGAAGCAATATTGAAACAGAATTAGCCATGGATTCCATTAAGGCCCTTAATTAAGTCTCTACCTGGCACTCAGTACTCAAACATTTTTTTAAATGAAAAAATGAATGAATGAGTGAATGAATGAATGAATGAATGAATGAATGCATAAACTGTTTCTGTATATGCAAAAGCCAGTTCTGAGCAGCCCCACAGCACTGGGTATAAACAGACTAAAGGGGAATTAACATTTATTGTGCTATTTAAACTCACACACTTGTTCCTGACAGTGGCATATTATCTCCATAAGAGAGAAAACCAAGTTTATGAAATGTGTCCAGGATCATACATTGCCTAATAAGTGGCAAAATAGGGATTAAACACAGTTCTGCCTGTCTTCAAAGCCCATGCTCTTATAACTCTACCAAAATGCTTGTATGATTTCCCAGTAGCTAAGCATGGATTTAATGATGACCTTGGGCATTATTTCCTCTCTGACTCGAGATTCCAAGCAAATAGCTATTTTGTATACGTTGTAAGACATGAAGCCTAAGCATCCTGGGAGAGGTTATGGAGCTACCATCAGAGAGGTCTTCCAGGCAGGTAAATTAAACCAGTTCTTTAAAATGGGAATGACTGGTTTTATGCTGCGATGCAATCAGGCATAATTTATGACTTTAATGACTATAAATTATTAATACTTGCATGCACTCTCAGAAAGTATTTCAGAGGTTAGTTGTTGGAGGGAAAGAGGAAAATTAGACAGGCCTAAAGCTGCTCTGAGCCCTTCTAAAGACCTAAAGGAGTATCTAATCTCATCAGTTCTCCATCTGAGTGTCACCTGCTGCTCAACGATTTGCCCAGGTCTACTAAGATTTATTTCCCCTACCTGTCCCTAGAGCCTATAATATGCAGAATGCTGAGTGCTCAGTCCCAAACTGTCACCCCCATATTGGCTGAATTTACAATATGCAGAAATTAACTTTGTTTAATAAGTATCCCTAATAGGTATGAGATATCAGACAGTTACAACTTAAAATCAAGTGATTCAAGCAGCTCCCTCCTAACTCTTTGGTGGAATGAATATACTATAAATGTGATAAAAATTTTGGAGAGAAAGAGCAGGAAGAAGTGCCACAGGGGAAGTAGCTAGAGGGCAATGAGAAATTCAGAAATCCTAGGTTTTTTTCTCTAACCTTAACAATGACATCAATCTTGCATATGCATGAGAAGGAAAGCAGGAAAATAAACTGGTTACAAGAAGCAACTACAATGACACTGCTTAGGGGAGCAATATACATATTAGGTTAGAGCCAAGCTTCCCAACCAACATATTGCCAGTACTAAACCCCTCAGGTCTCTCATCCTCAAGGACAGCAGTTGGGGGTGGGTGTTGTTGCTTGGGCAGCTGGAGCCATGATGTAAAGGTTGTGGGAATAAACTGAGTTACAGCATAAACTTTACAGTCAGAAAAATATGGCCCTCCTAGTTTACTTTCTATGTGATCTCAGGTAGGCAAGTTAATATCTCTGAATGTTTCAATTCCATCCATGCATGTAAAAATACTTGTATAGTGTCAAAAGTATTAAATGAAGTTAAAAATGTGAAAGGCGTAGCAGTTTCAGACCCATACAAGTACTTAAGGAGAGATAATTGGCTAATTAAACTATTATAAGCATTTACAACTATAATACACCAGTGAGGTTAAGGCTGTTCTAGGTTTTCATATATTTTTTGACTTTTTACCATGTAAAACTAAGTCAGATCTGGGAATTGCACTGAGAGAGCCTAGAGTGCTATAAATGGAAAACAAAGGTTTCCTGGCTAATAATCTCCCTGTAGAAATATTTCCATTTCTAGTGTAGTGTAGATGTGAAGGACAGTGTATGTGTCAGTCAAGCTCCTAGAGGGGATGTACCAGGGAGGGGTAGGATGTTGCTATCCCTTTCCTTGATATTACTTAACAACACCCAAAATGTCTACCAAAGCAAAGAGTCGATGAATGTTCTTGCTGATGGCTATCTTGAAAATTCTGGCCAGCAGCCCTGTGAGGACCTAAGTTTCAACCAAGTCACCAGGAGCTAAATTGTAGGTGTGCAAAAGGTTAAAAAAAGCAGTTTATACTATATTTTTGTCAGTATAATAGCCTCATTAAAGGTTGAAAAATGTGTTTGTCATCTAAGTAAAATGTGTGTATGTTCTAATCATTGCTTCTATTGCATAAATTCAACTCTGCAACATTTTCTTTCCCTTTTTCTGATTTTAATATCAAAAAAAGGATTTTGATTGGTTTCTTTTAATAGATTCTAAAAATAGTTCTTTAAGCTCTGGTCAGCATTAGCAGCCTAAGAAAGTTTGGAGGTAGTGTTCATCATTCTTCCAATGTATTTTATCCTCAAGCCTTACTATACTGTGGTTGTCAGAGTAGAAGTACAACTTTACCAAATTATAAAGGTGCTGGGTGGAACAGAAAAGTTGAGCTAGCTCTCTCTGAAGGGAGCGACAGTAAAATCTTAACTTGAAAATTGCCTAAGAAAAGACTTCTCAGTCAATGTAAGGAGAAGGAAAATCACCTAACTATGCAAAATACTATCAAGAACTCACAAGTATTGTCCCTATTTTATATATTTCATTTCAGCCCTCAGGAAAATTCCACCATGGTCCACTGTTATTGAGATATTTTCTTTACAGAAGCTACTAGTAACTATTCCAAATCTAAGGAAAACAGGTTTGTGTACAAACTCTTAGAAAAATCTCAGAATAAAGCAAAGCATTTCCCAGCAACATTTTCCGGATTGCTTGCTCCTCCATGAGGTTTAGAAGATACCTTCTAGAAATCATAGACTTAGTCTTTATGAAAATTCTTACTGGGTAGCTCTCTATCAAGTCAAGTACAAGGAGCTGCTTTTGCTTTCACAGAAAATACATTTGATAAAAATTGACACCTTATTTATAAATTCCTAATGGGTTAGTCAAAAATATTTTAATGACTGCAAGGATATAATTTTAGTTTGTCACACATTTTGTGGATAAAAACAGAAGTGATATTCTCAGTTTTAATTCTGAATAGAGTAGATGAGGAGGTAACTTTTAAATAGCTGTACAGTGCTTAGGAACAAAAGATATGGAAAGGAGTGAAATCTCCTTCCATTTGTCCAAGTGAGACCATAAAGAAGCATATTTTAGATCAGACCAATACTTCTCTTCACCAGGTAAGCTGACAAGAATTCTGGGAAACTTCAAAGCATGAAGCCACATAAATCAGAAAGTGTTTAGTGGTGTACATATTTTCAATTTCTTTAGTGTAACTCCTTAAAACCCAGCTAGGAATATGACTTAAGTACACTAATGTAAAACTAAAGCATTGCAAAAACTTACCCAGACTTTATTCTACCACTGAACACTGGGAGATAGATCCAAAGCCCTTAGCCTCAGGGAAAGCACTCATCCAAAAAGACTAATTCAAAAAAGTATTAGCATTATGGATGTATCTAGTGGCCATTTAATAAAGAGAGCCTTTGGGGGATAAAAAATAATTCATCCAGTTATAAAAGTTCACCAAAATACAACCCATTATAAATTCATTCCCCCTAAAGCAGTGACAGTTAGCTAATTCAGTTCCTTCCATAAGAAAGCTACAGAACAACTGAGACAGAGCACAATCTATGAAAAATGTGAAGAAATGAATGAACGTTAAACACTAGAATTTCTCTGGTTTCCCCCTCCCAAACATCAAAGGCAGACCACTAGACTGCCTTTAAATGCATTTGACATCTCACCTGTTTAAAGGTGTTGAGGGGGAGGGGTCCCAGAAGACAGAACAATTAATCAGAAAAGCACTGGGAAAGGCTACCTTCCCCCAGTTTGTCTCTAACACCATCCTGGCATAGGAGCTAAAACACTAATTCATAAGGTCACTTCTTTGATTTAAGCTTTGGCCTCCATAAGTCATCTTATAAAATGTAAATGTATTCCTTGAAAGAAAATACACGATAACATTAATTCATTGATAAAATAACTTAAAAATCCATGTCTCAAATTAACAGAGGCAAGTTTACCACTAAAAGAATGGAGCAAGGGTGAGAGTATTTTGAGGGTTAGGAACAGTAGCCTTAAAACATGAACTGAGGATAGCTGAGGAGAGGGATACAGATAGATCCTGTGACATGTTCTGGAAAGCCAGCGGGCTGTACCAGGACCTGACACTTGGGTTAAAGAGGGACAGACAAATAAAAAGAGGAAAGACTTTATTTTTACCCTTTTCACCTTCTTTTCCTAAGGATGATGCTAGGTATAAGCTAGGGCAGAGTGGAACAGAATTCTCTCCCTAACTTTCTCTCTAGCCTCATACTGCAGTTTGGTCTTCTCTTTCCTTTTCTTTCTTCATCTTCCCACTACTACACCCCTCCCGGCCGGACCAGAACATGATGCTTTACATAATAACTATTTCTTACACTGAGTTCTTGCTTTATGCCAGGAATCGCTCTAAGCGTTTTTCATGTAGGAACACTCAGAAATTATCATTTTTAACAGTTAGGGGTGCCTGGGTGGCTCAGTCAGTTAAGTGTCTGCTTCAGCTCAGGTCATGATCTCAGGGTCCTGGGATCAGCCCTGCGTTAGACTCTGTGCTCAGTGGGGAGTCTGCTTCTCCCTCTGCCCCTCCCCCTGCTCATGCTCCATGTCTCTCTCTCTCTCAAATAAATAAATAAAATCTTAAAAAAAAACTGGATAATAGTACACATAGGTTTCTTAGGCAGATTAAATAAGAAGCACTTAAAAAGGTGCTCAATCAATACCACTTGCCTCTATTTACCTCACCTTTGCTCTTGTAGCTGTCCCTTGGTGATCAGGAAATCCACTGTCCAACTGCTTATCAGATAGTCAGGCTAATACCTAGATAACATAGATTTTTTATGTCTTAAACTGGTTCCATTATCTTTCATTACCCTCTCCTGTTAAAAATCGTTTCAGATCTTAAGCTTCACCTCTTAGTGACAATGTGTGCCCCTGCTAGAGAATTGCTTACTCTTAGGAAACAAAGTCTGAAAGCATCTTTAACCATCCTCCCTCCTTCCATTTTAACACTCCACTGACTCATTTTGTGTCCCGGGGTACTCTTTAGAATATGAAATTGTATTACAGAGGATCTATCATAAGAGAGATCAACCCTCACGTTGAGGGTTTAGCATAGGCTTAGAATATAGTAGGCATGCCACAAATATTTTTGAATGAATAAAGGAAAGGACTCCATCACATTTTTAAATCAAAGAAAATATTTTAACATTCTTTGAGCCTATAATTCTATTAAAAATCAAACATTATGTAAAGCTCAGAGGCAGCTAGGGCTAGTTTCATGTCTGCCATCTGTCATATTCATTTTCTGATGAAGAATGTTTAGAGCACTGAAATATATCGGGGAAGGCATTTTCATTAAGTGCGTTCTACTGGTTTATTTGAGTTAACTACTAGTTGGATGGAATTTTAGCCAAGTCAGAGACTTGAAGGATTGGACCCTCTTCCAGTCCATTCAGGTCATTCCTACCCTGGGCAGAGTAAAGATCTAGTCACCCCAGCACTAAAGTATGTTGATTGTGCAAAGGCTTCTCTCATTTTACATACATAGGACAGAGACTGGAAATAAATCTAGGATATGCTGACTAATTCTCCTGGCAGATATCAGCTTTTAACATGCATGAGATATTCCCAGTGTCATTTGCCTGAAGGGCATCAGAGGGAGAGAGGAAAATGTACTTCCTCAGAGTGAGCTTAGTCTAAGTTCTCACACAATCAATATTATTACATTTTCTTGGGTTCAAGGCACAAGGAATTGTGATGGGTAAGTAATAAAAAAGAAAAAAAATCTGTCACTATTTCACCATCACATTTCAGTAAATATCACAGTGGAATGGTTCAGAGGCAATCAGCAATTTCTTCTAAGAGGATTCAACGGCTTAAATAACCAGACATCATCTGATTAGATAGACTCAGTTTGCACAGTTTCAGTGCATCCTAGTGCTCTAAGTGTAGCATCTCCTTGCTGATATAAGCACCTATGACCACCACAGGACTTGAATTGCTCACCATTACTCACCTTCTATAAAGGGAAACTAGAGTCATTGCTTATGTTCATTCATTGTCTCATTAATTACCAACAACAAACCGAAGTCATTTGTTTTCTCTCTAAATTAACTTAACCTAATGGGCATCCAACTGCAGTTGTTAGAGAAAAAAGCAAAAGGCAATGTAAGAAGATAATTTTTTAAAATCTGAATGAGTTAGAATTACCTAACAGAATATAAAAACACTTAATAATAAAAAAAAAAGAGGAACAGTGGGGACAGTGATGACAAGGTATACCTCAGAGTCTCCAAAAATGCAATACTGTTAAGTTACCTAAACAATCTCAATGATAGCACACTCAAGTAGAAGAACACCTCAGCTTTACAAAGAAAAGTAATTTCATTTCATTATTCTGTGTGACTAGTATGAAAATGAGCAGTAAATGTACAGAGACTAGAAGAAGCAGAGAGAAAACAGAAAAGAACATAGATGAGAACAAGACAGAGAAAATAATAAACTAAGAGAGGAAGAGAGACAGAGAAAAAGAAGAAAAGTGCGCCACTGAGCAGGAGATGATATGGGTAACACAAATCTTCGTTTGTACCTTCCTCCCCGAATTCTATGGCCTATGAATGTTTAAAACTCATCTCAGGATTTTTGCAAATGGTGGTAGTTGGGGGGAGAGAGAAACTTCATTGATTCCAACTTTGAATGCCTCTAGTAGAATTCTGAAGCCATTCTAATATCTTACCCGTTTTAGATAACTTGATCTTTTTGCTCAAACATCCTAAGTTTTTCTCTATCTTTGAAGTTCTATAAGAAGTAAAGGTTAATGCATGGGAGACGGATTCCTTGCCGGTTGGCCTTCCAAAAAAGCGTTATCCCTTATATAATCTTTCTATAGAGCAATCAAAATGCTATCATTGCTGTTTGGGGATTAAGAGATATACTGAGTAACAAAATGGGTTTTCTCACACTGAGGAGGAGTATGAATTCTACTTAAAGAAGAAAATACCAATTTCCACAATTATAATCCATTATTCTTGATAGTCTTTCTCTAGTTAGAGGGGAGCCTCTCTGACTATGATAATTCATCATCAAATCAGTAGTCTCTTGGTATTCTGAACAATTTAGGAAAAAAAATAAAAGATTGGATTAAATAGCATCAAGGACCTTCTTAGTCTCAAAAAAATATAACCTCATATAAAAGTGGATACCTGGCTAATTTGAAAATGGAATTGAAAATTCAATTCTGTGGTACCTTTAAAACTTTGATAGTTCTTTGAAATTGCATTTTAAACTACTTCTTGTTTTGTTCTAAAAAGGAGATTTTTTTCCCTATTTCCTCTGAAAGTTTTCCCTGAAACAAAATTTTTATCTGAAGTTCTAAAAAATATGCTGCTCTGTCCTTTTTTTTTATTTTGAATTACTTCTCCCTCCTAGCTTGTTTTTTTTTTTTCTCTTCTGATTTGAAAGCAGAGTTAGAAATTCTATGAGAAGTAGAAGCTTTCAAAAATAAAAACCTGTATAGCCTTTGCTCCAACAGTTAATAAAAATGCAGCCTTTTTCCTAGGTGCTTTTGCTTGGGGAGGCTCACCGACACCGAACTAGTGTAAGTGAACTAATCCCCTGCCCCCAACTGAACAAACATTAAAAATCTGTCAGTAGACATTTCTCAGCATGAGATGCCTCAAAAAGGCAACAGCAAGTCTACTTTCTTCACTAGAGGTATTTCTGCTATGATGTTGATTCTCAGCCTATTTCAAGAACTTGTTACCCCTGGGGACTGATTATAAGCTACTGTATCTTTCATAACTAAATAGCTCAAATTTGACCATCGTGGCACTGAACCTAAATCTATGCCAGCTTAAGACCTCTTATGATCTCATGGGTGAATTCTTTCTCAAGACATACTACTAAGAGGTTGTGTGTATTACAGGTTAGTGCACAGGCTCTGTGATCCTGGCTGCACCCATTATAGGCTCTGCATCCTTGGGCAAATTTCTTAAGGTCCCTTTGCCTTAGTTTCCCCATCTGTACATGCAAATGATTCTGATGAAAGAAACTAATTCACATTAGGAGAGTCTGTAGCACAGAGGAAGCACTCAAAAGCGTCAGAGATTGCTCTGAAATCACATGCTCAAAGGGCAATGAATTATGCTATCTTACCACAATTCCTACAACTTCTCTTTTACAAATCTCTTGACAATATTAATCACTCTATAGAATCACTTGTCTGTAATTGTTTGAAGGAAAATCTGCTATAGAGTAAGAGCAGTTTCCAGAGACAATCTGGAAGGTTATTTCCCTTCATCTGACAGCAGCTCTGTTCACAGATACAAGAAACTGGCTCTATGAGTCTATGGATCCAAAAGGGTCAGTGTCAGAAATCCAGACTCAGAAGTGTTGAGCCTGAGCCTATTAAAATGAGCAGTTCCTTCAGGGTAATTCAGCAACTGGGGGCATTTTCAGCAGTTACACTCCCTAGACTAAGCCTCATGCTCCCACCTAGGATACTAGCCCATGCATAGCAAAATTATCTTGTTTACAACCTCAATCCCTGAGTCAACTGAAAAATACACACCTATAATGATAACAATTTCCCAGTAAGCCAGATACTTGGAAGTAAGCAGTATGTTTGCTTAGAGTCTCATGAATCTGTTTTAGAATCCTTCTCTACCCTGTGAGACTTTGGGCAAATTACTTACCCTATCTCAGTCTCAACTTTTACATAAGGAAAATGTGGATAAGAGTTACCTTGCAGCATTTACTATGTGAATTCAAGATAAAATATTTAAAGTTCCCAATACAATTCTTAACAAAGAATAGATTTTAAATACATGGTTATTACTTTTATTATTGTTATTATCATATAGGTGAAAAAACAGCATATATGATTCCTTATCCATGAGGAACTCTTGGGATGGATATGATCTTAATGAAGCTAAGAGAGTAGAATAAAAATAAGAGGAAAAGTAATCACAGTAAAAAATGGAAGAGAAATAAGAGTTGAGAGGCTAGGCCTAATGAGCTTGTCTTTATGTATCTTTTTATCAGGGGCCATAGACATTTTGAAAACCTGATAAAACCTAAGAACCCTATCTCCAGAAAAACAAATCCACACATCAACACATTATATTTTATGGCTCCAAGAAGTCCGGGGCATGAACTATGAGAGGCTATACCAGTGTTTTCCAAACTGTGCATCACAACCCATTGTGGGTAAAAGCAATTTAATCTGTTTGACCAGCTTATTTTAAAGAAATACATATCCTTATCTATAGCTATAGAAAATAATAGGACAATATTGGAAAGTATTATATATAATAGTATTATTATTTGATAAAACCTTTGTTTCGTGTGTGTGTGTGTGTGTGTGAACTCATAGGTACACCAGATCACAAGGTTAGATGCCTTTCTTCCACGGTTTATGGTCAAAAATGTTTGAGATACACTAATAAGGGTGATTACTACAACTATGTACCTCCAAGACAGATATCTCTAATAAGAACCCACCCATTCTTTTTTTTTTTTCTTTAGCCTAAATGCTATGTATTATTGAAAAGAGCAGAGAAGAGAGAGTACAGGCCCCCTAAGGACAGGATGGAACAAAACAAGCAGTGCAAGTCTGCCTCCTGCTTAGCATATTCTCTTCTTGCCCCACTGGGTCATCTTGTTGTTGATATGCACCTTCAGGAAGTTAAACCAGCCATTTTTAAACTCTTCTGTGATAAATTACTTGAGAAGTATCTAAACCTTCCTCTCAGCCTTCAGACATAATAAGAATATGAACTCAAAGATATTCATGCCTATTATTAAACAGTAGTCATGTTACAATAAGAATGTATATTCTTTTATTGAATAATATAGAGCTATAATTTGAGACATTGGGGTGTCAGAAGCCCTATGTATAAAATCCAAAAGAAGCTCCAAGTAATGTGCTGAGCACAGTGTGATTGTAATATTATCAATAAGAAGATTTTGAAATTTAACATACACCTTTTTGCTTTGTGTGAGGAGCAAACAATTAAGCAATATGTTAAGAAATCTAGGAGGTGCCTGGGTGGCTCAGTCAGTTAAGGCTGCGTTTGGCTCAGGTCCTGGGATTGAGCCCCGCATCAGGCTTCCTGCTCAGCAGGGAGTCTGCTTCTCCCTCTCCCTCTGCCCATCCCCCCACCACTCGTGCCTTCTCTCTCTCAAATAAATGAAATCTTTTTAAAAAATAAATGTAGATCATCATCTGAAAATGTTATAAATGTTTTCAGAAGAGTATGAGGGAAAGGAGACATTGAGCTCTTTTCAAACATACTATAAGGGCACCTGGGTGGCTCAGTCGGTTAAGCGTCTGCCCTCAGCTCAGGTCATGATCCCAGAGTCCTGGGATCCAGTCACATGTCGGGCTCCCTGCTCAGCGGGAGCCTGCTTCTGCCTCTGCTTGCCACTCTCCCTTCTTGTGCACTCTCACTCTCTCTCTCTTAAATAAATATTTTTAAAAAAACATATCTATAAAATGTGAAGCCACTCTAGCAAGGGGAACCTCTCACCTATATGAAAATGAAGAACCAGATAGACAAAACCCTCTGCTCTTCAAGTAAGTAACAAAAATCAAAGGGTAAGGCTGGATGCTAGGAAGTAAGTTCTATAAATACACAATATAGGAGGAACCATTGTGTTAAGAATGGGCCACCAAGAATCACAACTGCTTTCACATTTACATAACAACAATCCACACATGATAAAAGTCCTCCACCCTTTCTCCTTTTCTCCAGGCCTTTAAAAGAATCTCACCTATGCTCATGCTCTTTTCCATCAGTCATTTAAAGCTTAGCATACAGTCCTTCTCACTACAAAGCCTCACCCTTAAGATGTATACCATGTAAACTTAAAGCCAAAATGTTGTGGAATAGAGAGTGTGGATAAGAAAAATCTTTAGTCTCAGTGTTTGTCTTCATATTATTACTAACATGATGGAAAAATATATTCCTTCAGAATTCCCTAACATTTCCATGTTTGTGCATCAGAGACAATTTACAGAGAAATGGAAGAGGTAGGGATGAGAAATAGCCTGATCTCTTTTGAATTCCTCTATCAAACCCATGATGTATATGGGGTAAGTTAGAAGAGGAAACAGCAGGCTACTTGGCAGTGAAGGAGTCTGAAGTGAAGGTACTCCATAGCAATAGCAACCTCACAAGAGACTAGGGCGATAGAGCATTTTTTCCAGTAAACACGCAAAAAGTTCGCTCATGCTTCTGGTTATATCAGTGTTTTCCCAGTATAGCAACAATGAAAAAATCTACATGGCTTCATAAAATAGATAATGTAAATGATGGTCTTAACTCTTAAATATGACTGGCCTTTTTTATTCTTCCACTTGAATCAGCAGTTTAGGATTGATACAAATCTAAAAAACTAGTGTCACAGAAGGTAAAGAAAATATTATTAGCACAAAATCTGGAGTAGAGTATGGCCATAATTACTAAAAGTGGCAGCTATTCTAAAATTAAGGAGCACTGAGAGCTTAAATATTGACAAGAGCTACTATGCCAGTTAACACACAATTATGAATTAACAACACATCATACTATCAACTTACAAAGAGCAAAGGACAAAATGAAACAACAAAATTAAATCTAGCAGCAAAATAGAAACACCTCCAAGTACAAATTGGCTCAGATAATCAAAATTTTAAAATAGGATACAGCGGTGCTTCACAATATCAAAGCATTAAAATAATAAATACTAGGAAATTAAAATAGAATAAAAATAATCAACATTTCCAACAATAGAATATATGACTAAAAATCATGATGTCACATTCCCCCCATCAGACTAATAAGCATAAAGCAACTAGTAACAGAGATATATTGCTAGGAGAAGGGCCAGAGCATGGAGAGAGGCCCTCTCTGTGGCACAGTGTAAAGGGTAAACTAAAATTGAATATGGAACAGACATTTAAAATAATGCTCTGGAAGACCAGCCCCTAGTAAAAACAAGGTGACATGAAAAGAAGCTGAATCCATGAGAACTGAGAGTAATGACAGGAACAACAAATCCTAAACCCAGCACCCAACTCCTGACTAAACTGACTCAAAACCTCTAGGAGCATCTGGGTGGCCAAGTCAGTTAAGTGTCCAACTCTTGATCTCACGGTTGTGAGTTCAAGCCCCTCCCCCCCCCCCCCCCGGAAAAAACCACACTGAAGTCCTAATAGAAGGACGGGAGTGCCTGTATCCGTACAAAAACTATTCACTTCAGTCTCTACTATTCTACACAGAACGTCTGCCTTTCAGCAATAAATTAAGAGACATACAAAAAGCAAAGGGGAAAAAAAAAAAGCCCTAGCACACTGTCAAGAGACAAAGTAATCAATATAACCTGACTAAGATATGACACAGATGCTGGAACTATCAGATAAGACTAAAAAATAATTATAATATATTACCAACTCTAATGGAAAAGGTAGACACATGATGCCATGCATTCATCAAAATTCATAGAACTACCCAATAAAATAAGTGTATTTTACTGTATGTAAATTAAACAACACATAGATAATTTTTTAAAAAATATGGGTTCAAAGAATTTTAATACTGTGCAAGAAAATGTTTTAAAATTGTAAGTATAAGGGCTCTTTCATGGGCCCAGTTTTATAATAATAAAAATATTATATATGTATATGTACATAATGCAAAGAATAAAAACTGGGTAAAGTACAACAGAATACTGAGGATGATCTTCTATGGGAGGCAAAATAATAAATTATATTTTCTGGCTTCTATTTTTCTATGATTATCAAAATAAGTATATACTATTTTAATAGGAATAATATTTAAAAATACATCATGGTTTCATTCTATTAATATAGTCTAGAAAACAAGAAAACAACGTTTGCCTTGTAAGTTCTATAAGGTTCAATGTTTATAACTGAAAGTAGGTAAAAGGAAGCCAAAATGGAGTACACGTAGAAAGACATGGAAATGCATTGTTTTGACTTTTTATTCAATAAAAAATTAAGGTCTTGCATCAATAAGCCATATGAAATACCCCACCTTTACTTTCTTCTTCCAACAGGAAAAAGTTTACATGACAGCTAGATCAAGAGAAAATAAATGTACTCTTTTCCTACTACATCAGGGTACTCTGGAACAAATTTGAAGAAATATAATACTATTATTTATTAATAGGCAGATACAGCCTTCACATGATATAACCCCAATAGTTGCTATGTACCTATGAGATCTTTATTATTCTTATATAAATTTGTGATGAACAACTAAATGGCTATAAAATATTAAAGAAAATTGACTTAAGAATTTAGGAGAACATATTTAAAAAGATTACATAGCAGAATATATTCAAGGAAATTCAAATGAATATTTTTATAAGAAAGCATTATTGATGATCATGACCAAGACAAGGCTGCCCCTTAGGCCCACAAGAAATGCTTTCTACAATAAATGAATAATCAACTGACAGTAGGAAGAACAAGTAGGACATTTATGTTTTGCTTAATAAGAAGTCTTGATATAGATAGGCAAGGGTGGGTCTGGAAGTTCAACAATATCCTCAAGACTCAGACTTTTTCCATCCTTCCTATTAACCATCATTGGCATGTTGGCAAGTTTAGTGTTTATTGTCTAAAAGTCTCACAAGTCCAAGCATCACGACCACAGTCATGGGCAGGAACAAACTGGTAGCCAAGCTACTCTCTCCTTTTAACGGGGAAAAAATTCTTTCTCCAACCCCACAAAAGAATTCCCTTTATGTGGCACTGGGTAGAATTGGGTTAAGTGAACCCTTCTAACTGAAAGGGAGTGTGGGAGACTGACTTTATGGCAAAGAATAGCACTGCCATGATTGGATTAGACAATGGCACATTGCTTTACAACAAATTCAGGGTTATAGAAGAAGGAAAGAAATTGTTGCATAGCATCTGCCTCGCAGCTATAATTGTATAGCCAGTCTTACACTGAAGTGAGTAACAGAAAAGCTGAATATGATATTTCTACAAAATTCCCTGCCTACTAAAAATACATTTTCCAAACTTTTGTCCATTCCTATAATCAATGGTTTCAAGGCTATGTTGTCAAAATAGTGTATAGCATTTCCTATATTCTGCCTGATTATATAATGTCACTCTTCCTCATAATTCCCTCAGAAACATGCTGGTAAACAAGTAACTAACATTCCCTTCCAGGTCTTAATAAAGTAACAGAGGCTGCTTTTATTAACACTGTCTTCCATTCCTTGTGTGAAAGGGAAATTTCTATATAGTGGCAGAGCTTGACACCAGAATCTGAGGAAATGGGAAATGAAGAAAGGACAGACGGTGTGTAGATTACTTTTTCTATTTTTGTGAAGACAAGAAAAAATAGAGTAGTAGTTCAAATAGATATCATTGGCAAGAAAAGGAATATGAAATGAATGTTTTCCTATACTTCAGATCACAGAGAGATCAGCCAGTCATTTGATCCTCTTCTAGAACATTTTAAATACATAAATTACCATCAAATGCTCTTACTTAACTCTAATCACCTGGTAAAATGCTTCACAGATAGTTGAACACTACTGAAAGTCTTTTCATAAATGGTAACAAGAAATAACATGAAATATCCCTTTCTAGTTCCTTGAAGGGAAAAAAAAAAAATGTATGTGAGGCAAAAGTAAAGAGAAGCAAACATACAGCGATTCCCTAGGGAAAATTAATGGTTCAAAATTCATGACTGTATCAGGAGTGATGCTGACCTGAGAGGTGAAAAGGAAACTCCATTTAGTGCGTTTTTTCTTTCCTCTGAGCTGTAGTGCTCTGTCCCTTGAGAAAGCTAAGGGAATTTTTACGGCATAAGGGCTTCCCATTTATTGCAGTGGCACTCCACTATCGCAGTTTTTCAAATAAAGGCCCTTTTGTTGTCCATCATGGCATAGTTCAAATAATTCAGTGTTTCTTACTCAGGCTTCAAGCCAAAGTCTCTTAGGCCACTACAAGATGCCTATAACACCTGATGTAAGCTCATCTTCACTTTAGTCAGTGGGTTCGCAGAGCTGGGGCTGCACAGGTTTCCTGCCAGGTTCTTTAGTCATAAGTAGTATATCTAAATCAAATTCTTCTTTGTTTTCCAGGTTTCTAGACTAACTCTTTTCCTTCGGTCTCCAAAAATGTAGAGAAACTGTACAATGATGCAGATATGACATAACCTTTCTTAAAAGACTCCCTTCCCAAGTTCACTAGATACTACTGGGGGGGAAAGAGGTATTTTTGTGATGCCTGCTAGAGCAAATGCTCAATAAGCAGTTGTTAAAATAAAATTGCATTGTCAAAGACCAAATGTGCAAAGACTGCTTCTTCCATGAGCATGTTTCTCATCTCAGCCTACTGCTGTCTATATTTTTTTTTATTCTGAGTCTTATATGGTACCATATAGATCTATAAATAAGATATCCAGGAATAATTAGTATCAGCTACCAAAATTGCTATGCAAAATCTTAAGCTTTTGGCAAGACATTGCATAACCATCTCTTCTTAGCTTGGCAGAGGGTGGTTATATATTTATTGGAGACTACCAGAGTGGCTGAGAGAGCCTGAGTTTGTATCACAGCTCACCCCTTACTACATAACCTTGGGTAAGTCTATTCGCCTCAATTTCCTCTTCTGTAAACAGGAATAAAACCTTCCTTAGAAAGATGTTGCAGAAATTAGATGTCTTAGGAGAGTACCTAGCTCAAGATAACGTTTAAAAAATGTTACTTATTTATTATAAATAGGAAAATACTTTTCTCCCATTATTTTAGTAATTTCATTTTTGGCACCTTCCTTCTAGAACTTGGTCTTCACTTTCTCAGTCCCAATTTGGACTTGCCCCTGAAGGAAGCAAGTTAAAAGCCAAATTCCACTCCTCTCAACAACAACATCAACAAATAAAAGGACAAATTATCATAGATTGTGGTTTATTTGGCTTGGGACAGGTGTTTTCCTTTAAATAGACAAGCAAAAATGAAACATTCACTCCATATATCTTGGCTTACCATGCCAAGGATTTGGACAGCTTCTGGTTATCATAACAGTAGCACCTTAGAAACTGGTTGAGGGGAAACACAACAAATAAAAGATTATATTTCCTCCTTTCTAAATGCCACTCGGTGCTACTCACCATTCAACATTCAGGCCCTAGAAAATTCTTCTGATTTGCAGAGTAGTTTGGTACTTTAAAAGCACTTTTTAATGCAAGATCTCTCTCAATTTTTTTTTTAAGTTGGCTCCATGCCCAGCACAGAGCCCAACGTGGGACTTGAAATCATGACTCTGAGATCAACACCTGAGCCAAAATCAAGAGTCAGACACTTAACCGACTGAGCCACCCAGGCACCCCTCTCTCCTTTTTATTAATATCCACAACAGGGGCACCTGGGTGCCTCAGTAGGTTAAATGTCCGACTCTTGGTTTCAGCTCAGGTCATGATCTCAGGGTCATGAGATGGAGCCCTGTATTGGGCTCTGCGCTCAGGAGGACGTCTTTTTGTCCTTCTTTCTCCCCCTCTGTTTCTCCCCCAGCTCTCTCTCTCTCTTTGTTTCCCTCTCTAAATAAATAAAAAAATATTTTTTAATTTTAAAATATCCACAACAATCTCTGTGAAATAGAGAAATAAACTATCACTTATCCTTTTCTAAATTCAAAACCCGAAGCTGCTAGAGGGCAAATTTTCATCCACAGTCACACTGTTAGTGAGTGGTTGGACAGGGGGTTGAACCAAGGCTTTCTGTCTCTAAGTCTGATACCCACTGAAATTTCCCTAGCTTCCTCCAAAATACATTGATTAACCAATAAGAATGACAGATCTACCAATCCTTTAACTAAATCCTTTTGGAAACACTTGAGGCAGTTAATAGCGGGCAAATCAACTGATGCTCTTGCAGCATTCTAGGTCACTTACTGAAGGAGTTTGAGTCAGTTCCATAGTTCTCTACATTTTACTGAATACTCAGAAAAGGGAATTAATGAGCAGATTCTTAAGTATTTAAAAAAGTGCTTCTAGGAACACAAAGAAATATGAAAGGCTATAGTTTTTAAACCTGCCACGGGCACTCAGTAATCTTGCTCATACCCTCATCCAGAGCCTCTAAACTAGCAGGCTTTTTTTTATATCAAAAATTTCATCACCCAAAATACATTAAAATTATGCCTGAAGGATCAACATACTCCAATTAGTAATATTAAGTTCTGAGATTATTTTAGATCAATTAGGCATTAAAAATAAGAATTTACTTGGCTTGGACTATACTGAAACTGCTTTTCTGAAGGAAACTCCTATTGGATATCAATCCTATTTGTTTAAAAACTAGTGTTTTAATTTACTTTGTTTGGTTACTCATTAAAGGTGCCAAGGTAGAATGCATCATCCCCAACTATTCTGAAGAAGCAAAATAATGTTAAAGAAAAAGTATGAGGATTCAAGACAGATAGCCTAGGCTTATATTCCAGATCTGCTATTTACTAGCTAATATCACTTCATAAACCAATATAATTTAATAAACCCTTTTAACAAGACTAAAGTGGTTATTATTAGCAACTAAGAAACCCTGACTGAAGCAGCACCTATTCTAGATATGGCAAGAAGCACATACTCAACAAATAACTGTTCCCCATCACCCTTCTTTGTAGGACCCATTATATTAAAAAGCACCATCTAGTAAGAGTTAACTTCTGTTGAGTACTTACTCTGAGCCAGAAAAATGAGAAAACTAAAGCAGAGTGATTCTATCAATTTCCAAAGTTCAAAGGGCTAGCAAATAGTAGAACCCATCCCGATTGGATTATCATCGTCATCTTCACCAATAAATATGTGTTATATACATGAGGAAACTGATACCAGAGGGGTGAATAACTTCCCAAGATCACAGGGTTCATAAGCAAAGCAGCCAGGATTTCATATGATACTACTATGTTTTTTTCTATTTTCAGTCATACAGCAATAGGTCTTATCTTTTGAATTTTACCTACAAATTACAAGGACAATTTATATCATGGTTTCTAGAAGAATTCTGTCTTTGACCTCTTTCAATAAGAATAATTTAAAACTCTCAAACTATTTACTGTGAATGGAATCCTGTCTTTCAATCTTCAAGTTGTTCTTTAAAATGAGTTCATGCTGGTGGCATATTCTATAAATAAAGAGTAAGGAATGAATTCATTATTTCTTGATCGATCCTGATGTCCTATTATCTTCCACTTTGGAATTACAGACTCTAAATTATGTAGTCAATAAATCTCATAGGGTTCATTATAGTTATAGATTCTAGACATCAATTCCTGATTCTGGTACTTTTGCTGGTTAGCCAACTAGCACCAAACAAGTGAAAAACAGCATTATCTAAGAGAGGCCTTTTACTCCCAAGAGCTGTTTCTTATCTTTGTTATTATATACCAGCTCTATTAAAGTCATTAAGTATGGCTTCAGCACTAAGGATACTGAAGTGGTTGCTATTGTTCCTATTGCAAAATGGTTAGAGACTGTCACATCACCTAGTAGGCACTCAATAGATGTCAATTGAATTTTTTTAATGAATATTTATGATACGCATGTTGCTTTGTACTGGAGATTATACTGAACACAATCTACACACATTATTTTGTAACTAAAAACTTTTTTTAACAAGGAAAACAAAATTTCAGCTTTGAGGGTTCCACGTTAGAGGCTTGGGGTAGGGGTGGAGGATTCAAAAATTTACCTTGTCAGTTTCTTCCTTTTGTGCTTGCTGTCATTCCTGGAAATACAATAAATAGAAAACAAAAGAACCAAAAACATAGAAGCACAAAATTGTTCAACGTGTTCATATTCACATTAGAAATGGGAAACCATAAAACCTGAAAGAATATTTTTAGTCTCATTTCAACCATAACCAAATTTGAATGATCTAAGAGACAATTTGGCTACACACAACACAACACTTGGTGTTCATCTGAGACATCAGATTTCTCTTGACATCTCCAGTATATGAATGACACTGCTGTGCATACAGGATGCCAAATCCACAGTTTCGAAAACAAAAAACTAAGCAACAATTTCAATGTTTGAGAAAAAGAGGATAGACTCGTTTTCTACTAAATCCATTTGACCACTTGTTTGGGCTTCATTGCTTTGCAATAATTTTTTAGTTCAAGAACAAAAGGAACACCAATAAGGTAGCAAATCTCTCAGAGTCATGTTGGGACAATAGAAGTACATAACTGAAGATTAGAAAGTCAGGAAAGGGGGCATTTCAGAGAGTGAGCAGCAATGTAGAGCTTCTAAGTCTCCTGGAGACAACACAGCTTGAGGTTTGCTGTCCCCTGACCTGTAACAGCAGAGACTGTTTGATCCTTGAAGTTTGAAGGTGAGTGTGTATGTGACTGAATTACACTACCAAAAATGCCCAATGCTGAAGAAAGGGAGATAGGGTGCACATGCAACAAGACTGGTAATACAGAAAGAACTCTTTGAAAAAAAGATGTGGGAGTTGCATGAAAATGCCAACAAAGGGGGACTTTGTTTCCTTGGCTCTGCATGTAGATGACACTCTCAGCTAATTATGCTAAATGCCAACATGTAAAACCGTCCCTGCAGACCCATAAGAGAGGTGTCTGAGAAAATACTGGTAGGATGCTTATAACACTGAGTTTCCAAAGTAGCTTCAAAGGGGGTATTAAGTAAGATGTGAGAACATCAGGGGAAATCAGTGCTGCATATGCAAGGGAAATGTTTAGCTGTACCAAGATATCTGTTCTTTTCCTCGTTCCAACAGGAGATCCATCAAAGCTTAATTGAAACTTATATAGTTACATGAGAGGACATGTTAACATGAAAAGAGTGTACAACCAGGATTTGAGTAGGATGTCCCAGCATTCCTTGGTCATTGACAATTTGTTCTTAGTGAAGAAATTTAAAGTCCTGTTTATTCTCCTGCTTTTTTTCCTCCCTCCTAATTATTAACCAAAACTCCCAGTCACCAATATGGGTTATTATTCTGACTAAGTTGGCACTTTAAAGGAAGTAATATGCTTACACCTCTCAAAGGGAATTTTCCCCCCAGAAAGACTCC
Source organism: Leptonychotes weddellii (assembly GCF_054177405.1). Classification (NCBI taxonomy): domain Eukaryota; kingdom Metazoa; phylum Chordata; class Mammalia; order Carnivora; family Phocidae; genus Leptonychotes; species Leptonychotes weddellii. The sequence continues at coordinate 58,087,620 of NC_138376.1, forward strand.
TGTTAACCAAGATCAATTTCTAATTAGTAGATGATTCTCCCTTCACTCTCCTAACAATGGGTTTTCAGACTAGAGGGACTTTTTGTCAGCATTCTTCAAAATATACCTTGGAGGTGACTGCATGTGACTAAGCCTAACATTAGCTGTGATCAGTACATTGGATTTGTACCCTGAATTCCTTCTGGTGCTAATTAATATTTGCAAAATGGAAATATTTGATAAAATTTTCATCACTGAAGTATAGTAAGTACCAACACGTATAAAAGATTTTGAGCCTCACTGAAAACTAAATGAGGTGAAATAATATCTTTTTATCACCATATGAAATTTAGAGAAGGTTCTAGTCCAATGTAATTATATATTTTTGTAAAACATGTAAAATTAAAGTTTTAATTACTAGAATCATATTAAAATTCATATGTGAACATAATACAATGTATAAATTTGTCAGAACACTAAGGTGCACATCTGAAACTAATGTAACATTGTGTGTCAACTATATTAAAAAAAATTTAGGGGCGCCTGTGTGGCTCAGTTGTTAAGCGTCTGCCTTCGGCTCAGGTCATGATCCCAGGGTCCTGGGATCGAGCCCCGCATCGGGCTCCCTGCTCGGTGGAGAGCCTGCTTCTCCCTCTCACTCTGCCTGCCGCTCTGCCTACTTGTGCTCTCTCTCTATCTCTCTGTCAAATAAACAAATAAAACCTTAAGAAAAAAAAATTTACATGTCAAAGAGTCTTTTTAAGAATACTAGAAGGGGCACCTGGGTGGCTCAGTGGTTAAGCGTCTGCCTTCGGCTCAGGTCATGATCCCAGGGTCCTGGGATCGAGCCCCACATCGGGCTCCCTGCTCAGCGGGGAGCCTGCTTCTCCCTCTGCCTGCCTCTCTGCCTACTTGTGCTCTCTCTCTATCTCTCTGTCAAATAAATAAATAAAATCTTAAAAAAAGAAATATTTCAATAAGAATACTAGAAATAGTCTACAATATTGCATCTTCTCATCTCCCCTTGGAAAGTTAACTTCAAGAAAAATAGAAGTCTATCATTATAATTTATGTCATAAAAACTTGACTCTCTAAATATATTTATTGAATAATTTAGACATCTTAAAAATGCTCATCTCAGAATACATGAAATATTACAAGCTAAATAAATATCAAAAGAGAACCAAACCTAGCACATCTGTTTCAGATATGTGTTTTTAAGTAATAGAAATCTTTTTAAAAAAATATATCAAAAGGTGAGAAATTTTACATTGTATCTTTAGCCAAAAGCTAAGATAATAATCAGGGATCTACTAAGTTATAGTTCTAGTCATCATTTCCTACACTAAGTATGATGGTTAATTTTATGTATCAATCTGACTAGGCCATTGAGTGCCCAATCATTCAATCAAACATCATTCTGGATGTGTCTGTGAAAGTGTTTCCAGATGAGATTAACATCTGAATTGGTAGACTGAGTAAAGCAGATTACCTTCTTTAATGTGGGTGGGGCTTATCCAATAGGTTGAAGACCTAAATAGAAAAAAAGGCTGAACTTTCCTTTGAATAAATTCCTCCTGCCTGACTGGAGCTGAGACACTGGTCTCTGAACTTGGACTCAGACTGAAACATTGACTTTCCTTGAGATTAGAAAAAGGAGCCAAAAGAAGCAGACTGTCTGTCTCACACACACACACACACACATCTAAAAGGAAGGACAAAAATTTCTTTGTCCATTTACCACCATTCAGAAAAGGAAGCAAAGGGAAAAGGGAGAAAAGTTTGACCAAAAGCAAGTCAATGACTTATCAATAAAAAGTTAGCTTTCAATATCTGAAGTGTTTATAGAAAAGTGAAATATTTTCTTCTCTTTAAATTTATACCAATTTCTCTCAAGTTACTACCCACTCCCTATTTCCAATGGATTTTTTTAATTCAACATATTACAGAAAATTATAACTATCCAAACTTTTGTTAACCAACAGAACTTATTAAAACCAGGAGCACCTGGGTAGCTCAGTCAGTTAAGCCTCCGACTCTTGATTTTGGCTCAGGTCATGATCTCAAGGTGGTGAGATCAAGCCCTGCATCGGGGCTCCACACTGGGCGTGGATTCTCTCTCTCTCTCTCTCTCTCAAAAAAAAAAAAAATTTACAAAAAAATTTTTTTGAAAAAGAATTTATGGGGCTCCTGGGTGGCTCGGTCGTTAAGCGTCTGCCTTTGGCTCAGGTCATGATCCCAGGGTCCTAGGATCGAGCCCCGCATCAGGCTCCCTGCTCTGCGGGGAAGCCTGTTTCTCCCTCTCCCACTCCCCCTGCTTGTGTTTCCTCTCTCGCTGTGTCTCTCTCTGTCAAATAAATAAATAAAATCTTTAAAAAAAATAAAAAAAGAATTAATTATAAACCATTGTATCAAATATTTAGAAGGAATAATAAATTCACTTTAAAGGTTCTTCACTATTGAGAAAAAGACGTATTATTGAATAAAGAGTGTTGGCATATTTGAGGAGGAAAATATAGTAAACATCTGCATCTCATACCAAATATAAGATAAACTAAAGAGCTAAATCCCGGTAAGAAATATAAAAGTGCTCGAAGAAAATATAGAATAATTTTTTATAGTTTTCTGGTGGACAAGGTCTGCCTAGGCAAGACTCAAAACTGAGGAGTCATAAAGAAAAAGACTACTGGGCGCCTGGGAGGCTCAGTTGGTTAAGCGACTGCCTTCGGCTCAGGTCATGATCCTGGAGTCCCTGGATCGAGTCCCACGTCGGGCTCCCTGCTCAGCAGGGAGTCTGCCTCTCTCTCTGACCCTCCCCCCTCTCATGCTCTCTGTCTCATTCTCTCTCTCAAATAAATAAATAAAATCTTTAAAAAAAAAAAAGACTACTAAGTTGGATTACATAAATTGCTAAATTTCCATGAGACAAAAACACTTATCTACTGTAAGAACAAGCCACAATCTTCAGTTCCAGCTCAGTTAATTACCATAGACTCTATAGGAGATGCTTTCATTGGCAGTTCTAGCAAATTTTTCACTCATGATACAAGCAATTATATCCATTCCCACCCCACTTCTTCAGCCAGTCACCTCTTGCCTTGCTACTTGTTGCCCCAGGAGTAGATCCAGGTTCTGTGTGGATCACAGTGCATAGAAATTTGAGAGGTTATCTCCATGAAAAATAATATCATATTATAAAATTAGATATACAAATGAATGCTTATTGAAAATGAGAAAATAAATCACAGTTTTTGAGAACTGGCTAAGGGTAAAACATCCACAATACTGCAAAATCCACCTCATAAGAGAAGAAATGAGATGGAGGGAAAAAATGGGATGGAAAAAGAGAACAGTTTTAACTGATTGTGGTAAAAGCGTCTTACTTTGCAAATTTTACCAAAGCATAAAACCATATAGAAGCATTAAGAGGATCCCTCCCAGAGCCTTCAAAGGTGTCCTTTCCAGTGAGGGGCCTGAAACTTAAGCTTTAGTAGGTTAACAGTAAATCCATCTTTGGTTTCTACCCATGACAGGACAAAGTGAAAAAGGAGCTAGAAGAATGAGGGGCAAATGAATGGCAGAAGCAGTGATTTCAAGAAGTCTACAATCACAAATCAGCATATATCCAATTCTAGACAGGTGGTGGGTGGGGAGGGGGATGGTTGTCGGTGTGAAGTAGAGAAGGGAATACCATCAAAATGAAACACATTAGAATGTATCACTCAGTCAGAGTAGGAGCCGTGTGAGCATTTAATATACAACATCATACTACAGATTATATATATATATATACATATATATGTATATATATATATGCCTGGAACATATATATGATGATGAGCTCTCCTGAGAGGAAGCAAAGAGGAGGAGCATTGTGCCGGCTAAATACTTTACAGACACAATTCTGTTTAACTCTCCCAACAATTCTGGAGAGTGGGTATTGTTATACCCATTTTACAAATGGAACTGAACATCAGAGAGGTTATGTAACTTTCCCAAGGTCACAGCCAGGAATTACTAACCCTGACCCCCACCCACCTTTGTGCCACCCTTCACTGGCAATAAAGTATATTTCATGCATCCCAGACAGCAAATGCCAAAACATAGGAACTTTTCAGTATAAGACCACAGACATTCAAATGAGCTTCTGAAAGTGACCAAATTAATAGAGAAAATAAAGCAAGTGATTTGGACTGTGGTCAAAATGTGTAAAGCTATTGAGGACAAATGAGAGAGGACTTCCCCCAAAATGGCAATTCAATAGCAAGGCTGTTCTGCAGCTTTCAATCAAACTTTCCACCTGAAGTCTATTGGAGTAGGTATCTGAGCTTCCTCCTGTAATGAAATTTGACTGGAGACTGACTATGAGCTGGAGTCAGGATGGTATTGAGTGAGCAGTGTCTACTCACCTGGCCAGGGGTTTCCAAAATTTCTCATCAAATACAGGTTCCAAGCTGGGCAAATTTAAAATGTGATTGGCATGTGGCAATTAAGTTGATATAAATAAGAAGGGGCTACATAAATGAAAAGTGGAGAGAGAGGAGAAATATAAATGGCCATATAAATTCACTTAGAAGAAATAAAAAAGGAGAGACGTGTGAGGTAAATTTGGGGAGTTAAAATGTCAGACAGGGGGCGCCTGGCTGGCTCAGTCGTTAAGCGTCTGCCTTGGGCTCAGTTCATGATCCCGGAGTCCTGGGATTGAGCCCCACATCGCATCGGGGTCCCTGCTCAGCGGGAAGCTTGCTTCTCCCTCTCCCACTCCCCCTGCTTGTGTTCCCTCTCTCGCTGTGTCTCTCTCTGTCAAATAAATAAATAAAATCTTTAAAAAAATAAAATAAAATGTCAGACAGTATTTGGAAATCACAAAATCATTGTTCTCTTCACAATCAGAAAACAGAGGCAAGATTAAATAATAACTCATTTACGTCTTAGATAACTTGGGCCTATTTTGTCCTTTACTGAAATAATACTTACAGTGATATCTATTTCCAGAAGTGAGATATCTGTATGTATAAGTATATATATATTTTTATATATTACAAATATGTGGTGATATTGTAAAAGAGCTAAGAACAAATATTTTTTAAAGGCAGATGATTAAGAGGAGAAATTAATGTCTGCAATACAACTTTGAAAAATCAGTGACAGTAGAGGTAAATAAGTGAAACTATATTTCACTCATATAGGCACATAAAAGAAGATAGCTTATGAAAAATTGAATTCCTCTACTCATTCAGAAGAGAAAAAAAAATGAAGGTTTTATTATACATAGATGCCATGGAGTGAAGCCAAATTTAGGATGATCATAAAACTACCTTTCATTTGTTGTCCCAAGCATTTGGAAGTGTAACAAATTTCAAGATTAAGCTGCAGAATCTCCTTTAAAAGTGTATTATATATTTGAAAGCCATACAGTCACATGGAGTGAAAGCTAACCCCTAGGTTTCATGGATACAACTAGTTCAGATGAGGGTAACACTAAGGAAAACAAGAATCTACCTGGAAAATTATACCATTTAGAAAAATAGAAAAATTGTATCTCCAGCAAATTAAAAGCTAGAGAAAATATAGGGTTTTTTTCTTTTCTCTTTTTACTATACTTTATTTCTTAGAGTAGTTTTAGGTTTGCAGCAAAATTGAGAGGACAATGCAGAAACGTCTCAAAACCCTTTACCCTCACTCATGCATAGCTTCCCCCTTATGGACATCTTCCACCGCGGTAGTACATTTGCTACAAGATGAACCTACCAGGATACTTCCTTATCACCTAAACTCCATAATTTACATTAGGGTACACTTGGCATTAACCATTCTATGGGTTTGGACAAATGTATAATGACATGTATTGATCATTACAGAAAATATTTTGACCTTTTTGAAATCTAACTTAGAGTAGCCCCCCCTTATTTGTGGCTTTGCTTTCTCCAGTTCCACTTTCAACATTTTCAGTGACTTACAACCACCATCCAGAAGCAGATGATTCTTCTTCTGACAGCCAGAAGGTGACTAGTAGCCTAAAGCTATGTCACAATGTCTTTGTCATTCACCTCATTTCACCTCTTCACATAGGTATTTTGTCATCTCACATCACTTCAAAAAGAAGGGTGAGGACAGACTGATAGGGTATTTTGAGAGAGAGCAAGAGACCACATTCATACAACTTTTATTACAGTATATTGTTGTAATTGTTCTATTTTATTATTAGGTATTGTTGTTAATCTCATACGTGCCTAATTTATAACTAAACTTTATCATAGGTATGTATGTGTAGGAAAACTATATACAGGGTTCAATACTATCCCTGTTTTCAGGCATCCACTGGGGGCCTTAGAACATATCCCCCACAGCTAAGGGGGAACTATTACATTCATATTTTAACTAAAACTATGGGATATGTTTTTTCCAAATCTTCTTTTTCCCAGATGTCTTAGTATCTAAACATGATAGTTACTGGTTTTGTTCTGTATTTTTAGATATAGATAAAGGTACTTTGGTTAGGTAATCTATTCAAGAAAGAATCACTTTATCTACTATAATAATTAAAATAAAATATACCTACATATAAAATCATATTAAACATAATTGAATATTTTTATTGTAAGGGTAATTTGGGCAGGAAATTATCAGAAACTCCCGTTACCTTTCTTCAAAGTGGCTATGGCAGTAATTGAAATATCTTATTGACAGAGACCTTGTTCCACAAATTCACTCCAGTTACTGTAAGAGTTGACTAATCAGATAGCTGGGCAGGTGTAAAGTTATTTGTATCTAGGCTCCCAAGGACAGCTTTTTAATTGATTCATAACTACCAAAACCTAGTGCATTATTAGAGGAAAGACTTTTATGAGTGAAAATAGGGGTGGGGGCATCAAGTATGGCTAGAAGAGCTGTCAATCTCAGTGCAAATCTGAGGGAAGTTTGAATGGAAGCTTCTTAAACTGCTGTATGATCTAAGCAAGGCCTTCCTTCAGGCAGTCCTCAAACCAAAGCTGACAGAGTCCTTTATCTGACATGGGCTGTCTTAGTATCCCTGCCATACTCAATTACTGATTACAAATAGCCCATGTGGTTCTTTGCATAATACATTAATTCCAGCATGCTCACTTCCCTTAGCCTCTTTCTTCCTACCTGAACACCTGCCAGGACAACTTGGGCATTTCCACTTTATTGAAAAGTGGCCATGATTCCATGTTTGCATTAGCCATCTCAATAGAAAGTTTGCCTCATCCCCTGTGATCCTTGTTAGGGTGTGTATTGTAAAGTCCTGTGACCCAAGAAAGTGCTCCCAAGTCAAAAAGTCCTAACAAGACCATTAAAACCCCCCACTGAGCAGATTTTCCTGGCTCCAAGGGCATCCAGCCTAACTACTGCAGCCACAGTCTAATGCTGAAAGAGCACAAAAGCAGGTAAGGCAGTGACCATTACAGAAGCCCATTACAGGACTCAACAGGGTTCATTGGCAAAATTAACATTCCTAATTAAGCATCATTCTCAATATCATACAGAATATACCAGTGGATCCCAAACCTGGTTATTCATCAAAACTACCTGGGAAGATTTGCTTCTCGTACTGATTCTCAGCTCTCCTCTAGAATATACTGAATTTAGACTCTTCAGAAGTAGAGTTCAGTAAGTTAAAAACTAGATAAACTGAAATTAATTCTTGCGTGGATTAACTGGCCTTGAGGGAAATTCTATATAGGCATTTCAAAAATAATTTCAAGAGCAAAGTTTTGAATACTAATCTGACTCTTATTTCCTATTCATGTTTTAATATACTTATATTTTATACTACTGTTTTCTTAACTCAGTAACTAAGAAAAACTTGCTTTCCTGGTAGTAGATATCTAAGTAGGCTCTTTCCACTGCAAAAAATAGAGGCTTAATATCTTGACCTCCATGCCAATAGATAATCAAGACCATAGCATTATAATCAAGTGATGGTAAAGTAATAGAATATACAATTAATCTAGTGTCCACTGATGTAATGGACTTTCAGATATTTACTCAAGTAAGTATAATTAGACTTGTTATTCTTTTGCCTTTCGTGAACATACTATTTGTAGAAGCTCTAATACAAGATAGATGAGGAAAAAGTCCATCTAAAATCAAAATCCTAGCAGCATAAACATAAACATTTTGTTTCTCTGGTCACACAAGTGCAAAAATTCCCTACAATCTCCAAAAGAATCATTATATTTATATTTCATGATTAAACACACATTTACCTGAAACAGCTTCAGGAAAATGTGACACAATTTTTTTTTCCCTTCTTGATTTTATTTTATTTTATTTTATTCTTATGTTAATCCCCATACATTACATCATTAGTTTTAGACGAAGTGTTCCATGATTCATTGTTTGTGCATAACACCCAGTGCTCCATGCAGAATGTGCCCTCCTCAATACCCACCACCAGGCTAACCCATCCTCCCACCCCCCTCCCCTCTAGAATCCTCAGTTTGTTTTTCAGAGTCCATCGTCTCTCATGGTTCGTCTACCCCTCCGATTTCCCCCGCTTCATTCTTCCCCTCCCACTACCTTCTTCTTCTTCTTTTTTTTTCTTAACATATATTGCATTATTTGTTTCAGAGGTACAGATCTGAGATTCAACAGTCTTGCACAGTTCACAGCGCTTACCAGAGCACATACCCTCCCCAGTGTCTATCACCCAGTCACCCTGTGACACAATTTTTAATACACCCCTAGGCACACAAATAGCTTATATCTTCATTGAATCCCTCTCAGTTCAGCAGCAATCTACATGGGGATATAATACAGACACAAAAAAGCAAAGAAGAGTAGAATTATAGTAATTCATGAAATACAGTAGTACATGGTAAAAAAAAAAAAGAAATCTGCATATGATGATGATAAGAGAGCCACATGCCTCTAACATAACTAAAGCCTTTGTAAACAGTCCAGTTTGTGTTACTATAAACTGAATGGTTTATCAGATTTTTATATTAAGCTAGTATCATTCACTCAATATTTATTCAACATATACCCGTTGGATGGATGGATGGATGGTGAATGATAAAGTGAAAAAATCAAATGGCATGTAATTTCAAAGAAACTATGTGGCAGCATGGCTAAAACATGAGCTTTGAGCCAGATATACAGGGATTAAATCTCACATCCATTTACTAGCTGTGCAATCTTAGGAAATTACTTAGATTCTCTGAGCCTCAAGATTTTTGCCTGGAAATTAGAGATAGTAATATCTTTTTTGTAGGCTGGGTAGGAAGATTAAACAAGCTAAGGAGAGGGGTGCCTGGGTGGCTGAGTCGGTTAAGCGTCTGCCTTCGGCTCAGGTCATGATCCCGGGGTCCTGGGATGGAGCCCCACATAGGGCTCCCTGCACGGCAGGAAGCCTGCTTCTCCCTCTCCCTCTGCCCCTCCCCCTGCTCATGCTCTCTCTCTCTCTCTCTCTCTTTCTCTCAAATAAATAAGTAAAATGTTTTTTTTAAAAAAAACAAGCTAATGAGGAAAAAACACAAAGTACTACACCTTACATCTTATTACCAGTCTCCCTCTTTTCTCCTGAGAAATGTAATGCATCCAAGTCTAGCAACAGTGAGTATTTGGCATTTATCATTGATCCATAACATAAAATACTTTTTCCACTATACCTACAAAATGTAAGTAAGTTCTGTCTTCTCTGTTAACTTTTTAGTTTTCACAGAAGTGTGCATATATAAAAGAAAAAGTAAAGACATGAAGCCATACACGGGAATTCTCTAGGTCTAAATACAGGTCTTGAGTAACATTAAAGAATATATAAATTGTCAACATGAGGTTTATTTACTAGTAAAAATCTGGGCTCAAAAAATTTTGCCACCTGAAAGACAAGTTTATTTAATGCCCTTATACAACTTATGTTTTTAAATTATTTTGTTCTTTGCAAACAATTACATTTCATGTTTTTAATATATTACATAATTGTATTTAACATCCTTTTAACTGGTTAATTACCAGCTTCCCTAAAGAAATCCTACAAGGAGGAAGTAAAATTAAAAGTTAGAGTATGAGAATAACAGAGTTTATATCGGAACTATCTGAAGATAGATAGAAGAGGAGGGACTTGGATGATACAATTTGAGAGGCAAAATTAAGGGCTCCCTGCCCACAAGCATGCCTTCCCACCACCACATGTCAATATATGTATCTTAATGTTTCCTTGTTTTCAGGAAGTTTATGTATTTCTAATAAGCCATTTGGTTGCAGTACACATATAGAAATCACATGGACAGTATAATGAATTTTCACAAAGTACACCCCATGTAACCATCACTCAGTTCAAGTAATAGAATATCATCAGCACTCTGAAGCACTGCTCATGTCTCCCAGAACTTAGGTATCAATACATTCACTTCCTCAAAGTTAGTCATTATCCTGACTTCTAATACCATGGATTAGTTTTGGAACTTCAAACAGAATTATACAGAAAAATTATTTTAATTTCTTTTAGTAAGTTTTCTGATTCTGAGATTTATCCATGCTATTGTGTAATTATGGTTCATTCATTTTCATCGCTATATAGAATCCCTAGTATAAATTTACCACAACATAAGTACCTATTATACTGTTGATGGGCACTTAGATTGTTTCATTATGAACTGGTTTATAGTGCCACTATGAAAACTGTGCATATCTTTAGGTGTACATAAGTATGTGTGTCCAATGGGTATATACCTAAGAGTAGAATTGCAGGGTCTTTGGATATACTCATGGTCAACCTTAGCAAATACTGTCAAACAGTCTTCTAAAATTCACTCTCTTTTCAATTCATTCTCTTACCAACAGTATATGAGATTTCCATTTAATCATTACCTTGGCCAACTCTTGGTATTTTCAGTATATAAATCTATCCATTAAAGTAGTGGATAGGGTTTCTTGCTGTAATTTTAAGTTTCTATTTTACTGATGAGTAATAACATTGAGCACCTCTTCATATGGTAAATAGCCTTCAAATTTCCTTTTTTTTTTTTGGTACTGTTAAAGGTTTTTACATATTTTTCTTTTGAGTTTTTTGTCTCCCATTGGCTTGGAAGAGTTTGCTCTTATTACACAATGGAGACAAGTCCTTTGTTAGATATATGTTATGTACTTAATTATGTTCCCTAAAATTCATATATTGAAGCCCTAACCCCCAGTACCTTATAATGTGACTGTATTGGGAGATAGTGCCTTTAAAGAGGTAATCAAGATTAAATTAGATCATTAGGGTGGGGCTCTAATCCAATATGACGGGTGTTCTTATAATAAGAGGAAGAGACACTAAGGATGCTTGTATACAGAGAAAAGGCCACATGAAGAAGTCACCATCTGCAAGTGAAGGAGACAGAAACAGGAGAAATCAATCTTGCTGGCACCTTGATCTTAGATTTTTAGTCTCAAGAACTGTTAAGTCAAATAAATTCTGTTCTTTAAGTCACTCAGTCTGTAGTATTTTGTTATGGCAGCCCTAGCAAACTAATATACACATTAAAAATATCGTTCACAACTCTGTGGCTTACTGTTTCATACTCTTAATGCTGCCTTTGGATAAGCAAAAGTTCTTGATTTTAATGCAATAGTTTTTCCTTTACGGCTAGTGCTTTCTGTTATGTTTAAGAAAATATAGCCTACCCAAATTCATGAAGATGTTCTCCCAAGTTTTCTTCTAGAAGGATTTTTATTTCCCTTTTACATTTACAGCTATAGTCATCAGAAACTAATATTTAATATGGTAGAAGATAAAGGACAAGCTTCATTTTTTTCCATATGAAAAACAATTGCCCTTGCAACTGTTTAATGAAAAGACTTTTCCTTTGCCTACTGTTTCTACAGTATCACTTTACAAATCAAACAAATGTGTTATATGTATAGACTTGTATCCAGATTTTCTAATCTGTTGCATTAATCTATTTGTAGCAAGATCACACTGTCTGAATTATGATACCTTTACAATAAGTCTTCATTTCTGATAGGTAAGTCCATCAAATTAGGTCTCAAATTAGTCTTCTTTCAAGAGTTTCTTGGCTATTCTTAAAAGTTTGATTTCCATGTAAGTTTTAGAATGAGCTTGCCAATTTCTGTAAAATACCTCCAGGAATTACACTGAATCTATAGATGCATATATCAAGTTGAGATAAGTGACATCTTTAAAGCAATGAGTCATCTAAGCCATATAGTGTCTTCCTCCATCAATTTAAATTCTCTTTAACTTCACTCAAAATACTCCGTAGCTTTTTGTGTACAAGTCTTAACATTCTTCATTAGATTTATTCCTAGGTATTTTATGTCTTTTGATGCTATTCCAAATGATATGCCTTACTTAACTTTGTTTCTTAATTTTTTGTTGCTAGTACAGTGGACCCTTACAACATAAGGGTTAGGGGTGCTACCCCTGCACACTTAGAAATCTGTGCATAATTTTTGACTCCCCAGAAACTTAACTACTAATAGCATACTATTGACTGGAAGCCTTACCAATAACATAAACAGTCGATGAACACATATTTTTTAGTTATATGTATTATATACTGTGTTCTCATAATAAAGTAAGCTAGAGAAAAGAAAATGTTATTAAGAAAATCATAAGGAAGAGAAAATATATTTACAGTACTATACTATAAAAAATCCATGTATACGTGGACCCATGCAAGCTCAAACCCATGTTGTTCAAGGGTCAACTGTATATAAAAAATAAAATTTCATTTTTATACAGATTTTGTATCCAATGGCCTGGCTAAATCACCTATTAGTTTAAATAATTTATGTTATTTACATTGGATTTTCTATTTATGCAAATATGTAATCTGTGAATGATGAGTTTCATTTCCCTCCTTTTGAAACCTTTTTAACTTCTACTTTTTCTTGTTATAGTGTATTAACTACAATATTGAATATAAGTGGTAAAAGTAACATTCACCCAATCTTGTGGGAAGGGGGCAGAGGGTGCTTTCAATATTTCATGATTAGATGTAATATTTGCATTAGATTTATTGTAAATACTCTGTTAACAAAGTTGACTTCTATTCCTAGCTTATGATGAATTTTATCAAATGCTTTCCATTGTTCTATTAAGTTTCTCTCCTTTATTCTGTTAATGTGATGAACTATACTGATTGAATTATAGTGATGGACTTTAGATGTTAAAACAGTTTTGCCTACATAGAATAACTTGTACTTAGTTATTATAGTTATCCTTCTTATACATTGCTGCATTCAACTGGATAATATTTCTTTAGGATTTTTACACCTGTGCTCATGGGAGACATTAGCTTGTAATTTTTCTTTCTTGGAATGTCCTTGTAAGGGTTTGGTATCAAGGTTATGCTAGCCTCACTAAATAAATTAGGAAGTATTTCCTTTTATATTATCTGGAATTTATGTAAGATTAGGGTTATTTGTGCTTTAAATGTTTATAAATTGACTGTAAAACCATCTGAGCATAGGGTTTTCTTTGAAAGTGGGAAGTTTTCTAATTATGGATTTAATTTTTAACTTAATTTTTTTTTAATTCCAGTATAGTTAACATACAGTACTATATTTGTTTGTTTTGTTTTGTTTTTTTAAGATTTTGTTTATTTATTTGACACAGAGAGAGGCAGGAAGAGAGGGAACACAAGCAGGGGGAGCAGCAGAGGGAAAAGTAGGCCTCCCACAGAGCAAGGATCCCGATGAGGGGCTCGATCCCAGGACCCTGGGATCATGACCCGAGCTGAAGGCAGACGCTTAACGACTGAGCCACCCAGGTGCCACCTACAGTATTATATTTGTTTCAAGTCTATAATATAATGATTGAACAATTCTATATATTACTCAGTGCACATCAACATAAGTGTACTCTTAATCCCCCTCACTTATTTCACCCACCACCCTACACACCTCCCTTATGGTAACCATGTGTTTGTTCTCTATAGTTAAGAGTCTGTTTTTTGGCGTCTCTCTTTTTCTTTGGTCATTTGTTTTATTTCTTAAATTCCACATATGAGTGAAATCATATGGTATTTGTCTTCCTCTGACTTACTTCATTTAATGTTATACTTTCTAGATCCATCCAAGTTGTTGCAAATGGAAGATTTCATTTTTTTTTATATATATCTATATATCACTTCTTCCTTACCCATTCATTTATCCATGGACATGTCTGCTTCTATAATTTGACTATTGTAAATAATGCTGCAATAAACATAGGATGGCATATATCTTTTCAAATTAGAGTTTTCATATTCTCCCAGTAGATCATAGGGTAGTTCTCTTTTCAATTTTTTGATGAAATTCCATTCTGTTTTCCACAGTAGCTGCACCAGTTTGCATTCCCACCAGCAGAGCACAAGGCGTCCTTTTTCTCCACATCCTTGCCAACACTTGTTATTTCTTGAGTTTTTTATTTTAGCCATTCTGACAGGAATGAAGTACTAGCTCATTGTGGTTTTGATTTGCATTTCTCTGATGATAAGTGATGATGAACCTCTTTTCATGTGTCTGTTGGCCATCTGTATATCTTCTTTGGAGAAATGTCTGTCCATGTCTTCTGCCCATTTTTTTAGTTGGATTATTTGGTTTTTTGGTGTTGAACTGTGTAAGTTCTCTATATATTTTGAATATGAACCCTTTATCAGATATGTCATTTGTAAATATATCTCCCATTCAGTAAGTTATCTTATAGTTTTCTTTTATGCTGCCTTTGCTGTGCAGAAGCTTTTTATTTTGATGAAGTCCCAATAGTTCATTTTTGCTTTTGTTTCCCTTGTCTCAGGAGACATATCTAGAAAGATGTTACAGCCAATGTCAGAGAAATTACTGTCTGTGCTGTCTGCTAGGATTTCTATGGTTTCAGGTCTCACATTTAGGTCCTTAAAGCATTCTGAGTTTATTTTGTGTATAGCATAAGAAAGGGGTCCAGTTTCATTTTTCTGCATGTAGCTAGCTCTCCAGTTTTCCCAACAGCATTTGTTGAAGAGACTGTCTTTTTTCCCACTGCATATTCTTGCCTCTTTTGTCAAAGATTCATTGACTATATAATTGTGGATTTGTTTCTGGACTTTCTATCCTGTTCCATTGATTTATGTGTCTATTTTTGTGCCAGTACCATACTGTTTTGATTATTACAGCTTTGTAATGTAACTTGAAAGCTGGAATTGTGATACCTCCAGCTTTGTTTTTCTTTTTCCAGATTGCTCTGGCTATTCAGAGTCTTTTGTAGTTCTATACAAATTTTAGGATTGTTTGTTCCAGTTCTGTGAAAAATGCTCCTGGAATTTTGATAGGGAATGCATTAAATCTGCAGATTGCTTTGGTAATAGAGACATTTTAACAATATTTGTTCTTCCAATCCATAACCATGGAATTTGTTTATGTCGCCTTCAATGTCTTATAATTTTCAGAGTATAGGTCTTTCACCTCCTTGGTTAAGTTTATCCCTAGGTATCTTATTCTTTTAGATGCAATTGTAAATGGATTGTTTTCTTAATTTCTCTTTCTGCTGCTTTATTATTAGAGTATAGAAAAGCTACAGATTTCTGTACATTGGTTTTGTATCCTGTGACCTTACTGAATTCGTTTATCAGTTTTAGTAGTTTTTTGGTGCAGTCTTGGGGTTTTTTTATATACAGTATCATGTCACCTGCAAATAGTGTAAGTTTTACCTCTTTCTTACCAAGTTAGATGACTTTTATTCCTTTTTCTTGTCTGATTTCTGTGGCTAGGTCTTCCAGTACTATGTTGAATAAAGGTGGTGAGAGTGGGCATCCTTGTCTTGTTCCTGACTTTAGGGGAAAAGCTCTCATTTTTTCACCATTTAGGAATGATATTAGCTATGGGTTTTTCATATGAGGACTTTATTATATTGAGGTATATTCTCGCTAACCCTACTTTGTTGAGGGTTTTTATCATGAATGAATTTTGTATGTTGTCAAATGCTTTTTCCTGCATCTACTGAAATGATCATATGTTTTTTATCCTTTCTCTTGTTGATGTGATGTATCACATTGATTGTTTTGTGAATACTGAAATACCCTTGCATCCCGGGAATAAATCTCACTTTATTGTGGTGAATGATTTTTTTAATGTATTGGTGGATTCCATTTACTAGAACTTTGTTGAGGAGTTTTGCATCTATGTTCATCAAAGTACTCTGTTTTTGTAGCTTTTTTAAAAAGATTTTTTAAATTTTAAGTCATCTCTACACTTAAAGTGGGGCTCGAACCTACAGCCCTGAGATCAAGAGTCTCATGCTCTACTGACTAAGCCAGCCAAGAGCTCCTGTAGTGCTTTTTTCTAGTTAATGGTATCAGGGTAATGCTGGCTTCATAGAATAAATTTGTAATAAATTTCATCTTCCATTTTTTGGAATAGTTGGAGAAGATACTAACTCTTCAACTCTTTAAATGTTTGGTATTTGTGAAGTCGTCTGGTCCTAAACTTCTCTTTGTTAGGAGTTTTGTTTTTGTTTTTGTTTTTGTTTTACTGACTCAGTTTCATTGCATGTAATTGGTCTGTTCAAATTTTCTATTTCTTCCTGATTCAATTTTGGGGGGTTATCTGTTTCAAGGAATTTATCCAGTTTTCTAGGATGTCCAATTTGTTGATATATAATTTTTCATACTATTCTCTTACAATCTTATGTATTTCTGTAGTGCTGGTTGCTATTTCTCCTCTTTCATTTCTGATTTTGAGTCCTCTATTTTTTTTATGAGTCTGGCTAGAGACTCATCAATTTTGTTTTCATAGAACAAGCCCTTGGTTACATTGATCTGGTCTATTGTGTTTTTAGTTTATTTCATTTATTTCTCCTCTAATTTTTATTACTTCCTCCCTTTTGCTGGGTTTGGGTTTTGTTTGTTCTTCTTTTTCTAGCTCCTTTAGGTGTAAGGTTAGGTTGTTTATTTGAGATTTTTCTTGGTTCTTGAGGTAGGCCTATGTTGCTATAAACTTCCCTCTTAGAACCACTTTTGTTGCATCCCAAAGCCTTTTGATTGCTGCGTTTTCATCTTCATTTGTTTCCATGTAATTTTGTATTTCTTCTTGGATTTCTTGGTTGACCCATTCATTGTTTAATAGCATGTTATTTAACCTCCATGTATTTGTGCTCTTTCCAGAATTTTTTCTTCTGGTTGTTTTTAGTTTCATTGCATTGTTGGCAGAAAAGATGCATGGTATGACTTCAATCTTCTTGAATTTGTTGAAACTTGTTTTGTGGACCAATATGTGATCTATTCTGGGGAATGTTCCATGTGCACTTGAAAAGAATGTGTATTCTGCTGTTTTAGGATGGAATATTCTGAATATATCTGTTAAATCCACTTGATCCAGTGTGTTATTCAAAACCACTGTCTCCTTATTGATTTTCTGTTTGGATGATCTGTCCATTGCTGTAAGTGGGATGTTAAAGTCCCCTACTACTATTGTATTACTGTCCTCTACTTTCTTTATGTTTGTTATTAACTGCTTTATGTAGTTGGGTGCTCCCATGTTGGGTGCATAAATATTTCTAATTGTTCTATCTTCTTGTTAGATTGTTCCCTTTTCATTATATAATGTCCTTCTTTGTTTCTTCTTTTTTTTTTTCTAGATTTTATTTATTTATGTGAAGGGGGTGGGGCACAAGCAGGGGGAGCAGCAGGCAGAGGGAGAGGGAGAAGCAGGCTCCCTGCTCATCAGGGATGTGGGGCTCAATCCCAGGATCCTGGGATCATGACCTTAGCCAAAGGCAGACATTTAACCGACTGAGCCACCCAGGCACCCCTGTCTCTTCTTTGAAAGTCTATTTTGTCCGATATAAGTATTGCCACCCCAGGTTTCTTTTCACATCCATTTGCATGATAAATGCTTCTCCATCCCTTCACTTTC
Organism: Leptonychotes weddellii; assembly: GCF_054177405.1. NCBI lineage: Eukaryota > Metazoa > Chordata > Mammalia > Carnivora > Phocidae > Leptonychotes > Leptonychotes weddellii. The sequence continues at coordinate 58,105,443 of NC_138376.1, forward strand.
AATCTGCATGTGTCTTTAGGTCTGAAATGAGTCTTGTAGGCAGCAAACAGATAGGTCTTGCTTTTTTTTTTAACCATTCTGACACCCTATGTCTGTTGGTTGGAGCATTTAATCCATTTATATTCAAAGTAATTTTTTTTAAGATTTCATTTATTTATTTGAGAGATGGAGAGCATAAGAGAGAGTGAGAGATCATGAGCGGGGGGAGGGGCAGAAGGAGAAGCAGACTCCCCGCTCGCTGAGCAGGGAGCCTGATGTGACACTCAATTCCAGGACCCTGGGCTCATGACCTGAGCTGAAGGCAGACCCCCAACTATCTGAGCCACCCAGGTGCCCCAAGTATATTAATCATTTAATTGAAATTATTATAGCCTTACTGATTTTTTCATCTGTATATTCTATTAATTACTGATAATTAAAATTTTCCACAGTTTGTATTAGTTCTTCTATTAGTTCTGTCATTTTTGTTTTATTGTTTTTGATGCCATATTATTTTAGGAACATACAAATTTAGAAGTGCTTAATCTTCCTATTTTATTGACCATTTTATCATTTGAAAACATCCATTTTTACTCTTAATAATACTCCTTATTATAAAGTCTACCTTGTCTGATATTAACTTTCTTAGTTTCACATTGCATATATTACACCATCGTTTCACATTCAGACTTTCTGTGCCCTTATGTTTAAGTTCAGTCTCTTAAAGCAGCAGATAGTTGAGGGGTTTTTTCTGTATCTGACAATCATTGATCTTCAGATTAAAAATTTAGTCTATTTATATTTAGTATAATTACTAATATATGTAGGTTTAAACTTATCACCTTATTACTTGTTTCTTATTGTAATTGCTCTATATGTTTTCTCTCCTTTCCTGCTTTCTTTTGAATTACTCATTTTTTATTATTATTCCATTTTCCCCTCTATTAGCTTTTACTTTTTAGATTTCTCTACTTCCTATTACTGGTTACCCTAGAGACTATCTTCTACAACTTTAACTAATACAAATGAATATCTTTACTAATTCCTGGACAATGCTAAAATCTCCTTTCTTTTTATATTACTTATTGTTATGTACCTTAAATCTCCATACTTTTTTTTTTAAGATTTTATTTATTTATTTGATAGAGAGAGAGAGAACGAGAGCAGGAACACAAGCCGGGGGAGTGGGAGAGGGAGAAGCAGGCTTCCCACCGAGCAGGGAGCCCAATGCAGGGCTTGATCCCAGGACCCTAGGATCATGACCTGAGCCGAAGGCAGATGCTTAACGCCTGAGCCACCCAGGTGTCCCAAATCTCCATACATTTTATTTATTTTTTTTTTAATTTTTTTTTAAGATTTTATTTATTTGCAAGAGAGAATGAGAGACAGAGAGCATGAGAGGGAGGAGGGTCAGAGGGAGAAGCAGACTCCCTGCTCAGCAGGGAGCCCGATGTGGGACTCGATCCCGGGACTCCAGGATCATGACCTGAGCTGAAGGCAGTCGCCCAACCAACTGAGCCACCCAGGCGCCCCTCTCCATACATTTTAAAACTCACACAAGATTATTATTGTATAGCTAATATTCACTTAGATTTACCTTTATATTTACCCCTTCCATTGCTTTTAATTCCTACCTGAATTACCATGTGTCTGTACTAAATTATTTTCCTTCAACTATTTACTATTTCTTTTAGTGTAAATCTACCTGGAACAAGCTTTTTCCATCTTTTGAGGGGTTTTACCTCAAATGTCCTTATTTTAGTCCTTTAAAATATTTAAAGGATATTTTCACCGGGTTAAAGAATGTTAGGTTGAAAGATATTTTTTCTTTCAGAACATTATGTACTTTTTCATTGCTTTCTCACTTTGATCATTTCTGTAGAGAAGTCAGGTGTCAGAGTTGTTGCGCCTTTGAAGGTAATTTTCCCTTTTTTGTTCCTGGCTGCTTTTAGGTTTTTCTTTCTGTATTTGATTATGAGCAGTTTTATTAGGTGTGGTTTTCTTTGTATTTATAGTGCTTGGGATTTGTGATGTTTCTTGAAGCTATAGATTGAAGTCTTATACTTTGGATGAAAAAATACTCAATTTCTCATCAAATACTGTATTTGCTTTATTGCCTCACCCCTTTCTGAGACTTCAATTACACACACATTAGACCTTTTAACTATGTCTTATATATTTTCTGTGTTGTTTCTATGTTTCTTTTCCATGCTTCAATCTGAATATTTTCACTAATTTTTCAACTAATTTTTTGTTAAATTTGCCTATTGAGAATTAAATTTGTTATTTTATTTTTCAGTTTTATAATTTTGTTGCTATTTTTTAGTTCAAATTCCCTATCTCACCATTTATATTTTGAACATATTAATCACATTTATTGTTAAGTCCATGTGTGATTCATCCAACACCTGGATAGCCTATGGGTTTGTTTGTTTTGTCTGTTTTTTCCTCTTAGTTTTTCTTTTCTTTTTTCCTTTTTTTTTTTTCTTCTGGCTTCTCATTTTTTGAACCTGGTCTTAATATGCTTAATAAGGTTTTATTCATTAACAAGCATTTTGAAGGGACAGTTTGAAGGAACAAATTAAGGTTTAAAATGTCATGTACTTCCAAAGAATATTCAATTATGCTTCTACCAAAAAGAACGGAGGCTAATTATCTTAATTCAATCATAATTAATCTGTTTCAAAGCTGAGTTTCAGCCCTTATGATGGTTCTGTCCAGTTGGCCATTACTCTTAGAAATATAGTCCTTCAGGTTTCTCAAATATAGCTTGCATGGTTAATAAAGTCTCCTGCTCTTTAATGGGCACTGAATTTAAGTTTTTGTCTCCCCAGTGAATAAAAATAACTGAGGGTCCTGCTTAGATTCTTAGTCTTTTAATCATAATTTTCTGCTCAGTTTCTCAACCTCTCAACTGCTGCTTCCAAATTAGTAAGTCCTGCAAAGGACAAGCATTTCAGAATATTGGACTAATCTCAATGCATTTATTTCTCTTGGAGATCTTGGCCTTCAACTCCTATTGACTTTTAGCTTTCCAATGCTTTCAAACAAACATTTTCCCAAAATATGCTTGTGATTTATCTAGCATTTCTAGTTGTTCTCAATGGGAAAGTAGGTCTGAATATATGCTACTTTATTATCTAAAAAAAGGAAGTTAGCCTATTTATTTGTAAAAGGGCTCTCTCAAAGTATGTTGATACAACAATTGATTTTCTAGTGTTTGGAGTAATAGCAATAAAGTGTTGTATTTCTTTTTTCTGGGAAAAATATAACTGTTAATGTATTTCACTACAAATACAATATATGTTCACTGTGGAACTTTGAAAATTAAAAAACCATAAAGAAAGGGGAGCCTGGGTGGCTCAGTCGGTGAAGCATCCAACTCTTGATTTCAGCTCAGGTCATGATCTCAGGATCATAGGATGGAGTCTCACATCCGGCTCCATGCTCAGCAGGAAGTCTGCTAGAGATTCTTTCTCTTTCCCTTTACACTCCCCCCCCAAGAGTGCTCTCTCTCTCTCTCATTCTCTAAAATAAATAAATAAAATCTTTAAAAAATATACCATAAAGAAGAAAGTAAAATCACCCATAAGCCCACCATACAGAGGTAAACCCAGCTATCCATTTGGTATATATTCTCTTCTGTTATTTTACTCTACAGTTTTTTTCCACAAAAAATATGATTATGATATATAGTTTTGTAATCTTTTTTGCTTAAAATACATTATAAACAACTTTTCAAGTCATTAAATATTTTTTTCCTGAATTTGTTGTTGTTGTTTTAGGTGGTACCATAGTTTAATAATAAATTATCATTATTGGACCCTAAGGTTGTTTCTCAATTTGGGGTTTTTATAAAGAATATTTAGATAATTATCCTTACATACATGTATGAAATGTTATCTAAATATAAATTCCTATAACTGGTATTACTATGTCAAAAAGTACAAACATTTTAAGATTTCTGATACCTATATGTAGCTAAATTGCCTTCTATAAAAATTATATCAGTTGACTCCCCTTCAAGAGTATATGACAGTGCCCATTCCCCTACACCATCTATCACTGAATAAAATCCATTTTTATTGCCAGTTTGGTAGATGAAAATGGGTCTTCTTTTATTAGCACTTTTGGTTGGTGGAGAAATTTGCTTAATAACTTAATTCTTAATTAGTTGCAAGACTCATTTGCTAATCATATAGGATATGGTATTACGGGCATTGAGAATTACCCTTATTCTTTAGTCACAGAATTTCCTATTAATCTAGTGATACTATAAATTATACTCTGCCAGGGTTTGGAGAGTTCTGGTTATTTATACTTGAATACATATGCTGTAACTGCAATGGAAAGGCCATTTATTCAGTACCATCCCATCATCTTCTCTTCCTAAAAATGCATCACTAATATACATAAGTATGGTTTTCACAAATGCATGAAGAAAGCAGAGCAGACTGGCTAATCATAAGAAGAAGAGCATAGAAAGAGACAAGCAAAGTGGCACAAGAACAATAATCTTTAAATAATTTGGAACTAAATACCATCAAATCAACAAATATTTATTAAAGTTCTACATCTTTTCCATTCTTGATTCCTGTATTAGTTTGTATTTTTGGCAGGTTGCTAATAAGCAACCTTCTCTCTAAAGTATTGTCAGGCTTGGGGTGCCTGGGTGGCTCAGTGAGTTAAGTGTCCGACTCTTGATTTCAGCTCAGGTCATGATCTCGGGGTCATGAGATCAAGCCCCACATCAGGCTCTGCACTCAGCAGGGAGTTCGCTTAAGATTCTCTCTCTCCCTCTCCTTCTGCCCCCCATCCCCACTCTACCTCTCTCTCTCAAATAAATAAATCTAACATGTTTGCTCTAACATGTCTACAAGTGCTGTCTTCAGACTCTCCTATTGCTGACTGGTATCAATCACATAAAATTATGTAAACTCCTAGTCTATATATAGAGAAGCAAGAGGCAAATCTTCCTACATGGCACTTCAATGCAGTCAAACTCAGCCACCATAGCAATAGCAATCATTTCCATTTCCAGTATAACAACCAATAAGGAGACCTTAAGTTTCTCTCAAAACCCAGATAGCACATGATAAATTTTCCAAATCTTCACAAATTTTTTAAAACAATATTTTTACTCTTATTCCTAATTTTCTTTTTTTTAAGATTTTATTTATTTATTGGAGCAAGAGTGAGCACAAGCAAGGGGGAGGGGCAGAGGGAAATGAAGAAGCAGGCTCCCCACTGAGCAAGGAGCCAATGCAGGGCTCGATCCCAGGACCCCAGTCATGACCTGAGTTGAAGGCAGACACTTAACAGACTGAGCCACCCAGGTGCCCCCTTATTACTAATTTTCAAAATGTGCATTATAGGGCGCCTGGATGGCTCAGTTGGTTAAGCGACTGCCTTCGGCTCAGGTCATGATCCTGGAGTCCCTGGATCGAGTCCCGCATCGGGCTCCCTGCTCGGCGGGGAGCCTGCTTCTCCCTCTCCCACTCCCCCCTGCTTGTGTTTCCTCTCTCGCTGTGTCTTTCTCTGTCAAATAAATAAATAAAATCTTTAAAAAAAAATGTGCATTATAATCAGAATACAAAGACTTAAATCCAAATATAGTATTGTCATATGACAATATCACTTCATTGCACTTAAGAAATTGATTTCAAATTATAAAATTACAGATAAAAGTTCAGAAAGCAGCATAGTGTAGTGGTACCAGATAACTTGAGTTCAAATCCTGTATTAAGCACTTACTAGATGTGTGGCCTTGGCATATTTTTTAACACCTTTGTGCTTCGTTTTCTTTGTGTGTAAAAGGAGAATTATAATAAGTACTTTATAGGGTAGTCATGAGTATATATGGATTCATACATATAAAGTCCAGTAGTTCCTGGCACAGAGTAAGCACCATAAATTGTGTTTGTTATTATTATTACTATTATTATGAAATAATAAAAGAGACCACCCATGAGCATTTAGGGGAAAAAGTAATGATCATCAGCAATCAGAATATATTCATAATAAATTATCTTTTATTTTATACAACTACCAATTTGAGAGATATACACACCTTGCTCATTCTTTCTTTTGAAATTTCAGTTTTTACCTGTGGAAACAAGCTAAGAGAAGGACTTTACTTCCATAATTTAAAAGGTTTTTTAAAGGGACTTAGGACGATAAAGTATTAATTCAACAATTTAAAAGCCTGAAGCCTTTTTTTTTTTTAAAGACTTCATTTATTTATTTGTCAGACAGAGAGAGAGAGAGCACAAGCAGGGGGAGCGGAGGGCAGAAGGAGAAGCAGGCTCCCCACTGAGCAAGGAGCCCAATGCAGGACTTAATCCCAGGACCCTGGGATCATGACCTGAGCCGAAGGCAGGGCAGATGCTCAATCCACTGAGCCACCCGGGTGTCCCAAAGCCTGAAGGCTTTAACCCTGAAGTACCTTGTTTCTTGCTTACTGATGACATGCCACATACATTATTAAAGCAGTCAGACCATCAAGAAAATGCCTTGAGCGTCTCATAGAGCAAAGACCCCTCCAAGAACTCCAGACTCTGAGTGAAGATTAAGAAAAGGAATATTCCATTGTAATATATGACATCTGTCAATAAGAAGAAAAAACAAAAGGGAAGTGGTGGTATCTAAAAAAAAGGCAATATTTTCCCTTCTTGCTTGCTTTATATGTTAGATTTTGTCTTAACCTTTCCTGTAGCCTCTGAATTTATCTATATGTCAACCTTACATACTCAAAGCACTGATGTCTGAATAAAGAAGTGCTTCTATGTGCTTGTGTAGATGTGTATTTTAAACAGAACCGGCTTTCTTAATCCTCTTATTTAGATCCTGAATTCTCAATAAGTCACTTTCTTTGAAACAACTCTGGCCTTAGCAAATACGCAAGCACTGCCACCTACGGGTAGCTACCTATTTTAAGACAGCCAAGCCACAGAGATTGCTGTGACATTTGAATGCCTTTCTAAAGTGAAACAAATAACACACAACTGAGCATTATGGCTGAAGTTCTGAAACCATCCATCACCCTTATACTCTACTGAGAAGTAAGTAATCACAAGAAAAACTTCCCTGAAACTCTTCCATGAAACTTCCCTTCGGCCTTGCTTATAGGATCCTTAATCTTTCTTCCTTTTACAGCATATTATCTGTAAAACTTATTCTAAATTATAACAAGCTCTATTTTTAAAATTACAAATATGCATTGGATGCACTAGTGCCATCAGTTATTCCTTGGTCTTTAATTAGATGATGAATTTCATGTGAATTTTTTCTCATGGATTAAAAAAAAAAGCATTCAATTCTATTCTGTTTCTCTCGTCAATCTCCAGCCACTAAGTATCTATCATCCTAGCAGGACTGGCAGGACCCTTGGGTGGCCTGGATTCTAGAATCGAGGTAGAGTATATGAAGGATTTAACTTAGTGCTCAGCACATAGTAAAAGACACTCGAACACAAACCTTTCGTAAAAGAGTAAAATAACTCTAAAAGGTATTCACATTTGGCACCTCCTCTACACAATCTTGTTCTTTGATTTCTTCTCCTAAAACCACCAAAGCCCGATAAAAGATTTACTCTCTCTTCCTTTTCCACTTTACCTATTTAAGCAGACTTATTTGGCCCAGGACTCACCAATTTAGCAAAAACAATTATCACCTAAAAGCAACATTAGATTGTGTCCTATGATATTACCTCCATCTTTCATAAAGAAAATTGGAAATACAGCTTCTTGGCTATCATTTTCCAGATTTTGCTGATAAAGTACAGGCTCTGAAATCCAATAAAAGTTCTTATGAGTAGAGCTAGCTACATATTTTGTGAGGCCTGATGCAAAACGAAAGCATGGAGTATCTTGTTCGAAATATTGGGGGGAAAACTATTGAAGTTCTTAAAATGTACAGTTTTTTCCTTTCTTCCATGGTCTCTCTCTCAACTTATTATAGTGTTTCTTATTTGCTACTTAATGCCATTCTAAGTTTTTTTTAATTAAGTTTTTTTAATTAAAATTTTAAATTATTAGCCTGACTTCTACCATTTACCTTTACCTTATGCAATAACAGTTTTTAAATACAAGAGCATGTAATGATATGCAGAATCACAGAAATTACACAATTGATACAATTCATGCTTAGCAAGAGCGGAAACACTACACAAAACTAACTTAACTGCTTTTATTTCATTTCTTGGTATCAGTACATTCTATCAACACTCTCTACCTTTGGCTTACTATTAAGTAAGGAAGGACTAAAAGGAAAAGGAAAAGGAACTATGGGTTACCCTATCTTTCCTTTTCTTTATTATCATTTCTAGCATAATTGGCTAATAGAGAGCCAACACAGTTTTCCATGGTCATTTGCGTTTCTCAGAATGCCACTGTCTTTCTTCCATATTCAAAGCAAATTCTGGTTCAAAAAAAGCATGGACTCTCAGGACTGTCAGCACCCCTACTTGGTCACAGGCATAATAATTAACCTTGTACTTGTCTGAGTGTCACTGAACTCCCATGCATTGTTCATTCACTGGAATTCTGTGTTCATGGAGCACGTTAGTTGCATTAAGTCAATGGAGTGGCAAGATAAGGTGGACACACTTGTTAAATGTACCACCTCTGTGCAATACCTGCTCCATTGTCCCACTGGACTTCACTCATATAACACAATCTCAAAGATAAAATTATTAACAATTTCAAGACAGTGACGATAGAGCATTAAACCAAGCATTGGGCCCTTCTGAGCAGAGTGCCCTGTGTGACTGCACAGGTCATAAAACTAGACCTACTTATAAGATTTATTAGGACAGAAAAGTTTCATTTTTCTTTAATAAGAGGGAGGAACAGAAACTGTTTATTAAGTGTTTACTATGTGCTGAGCACTAAGTTAAATCCTTCATATACTCTACCTCATTTAATCATCAAATAACACTTTGGGGTGGGTATTTTTAACCCCATTTACAGAGGGGGCATATTGGGGATTTTAGGGGCTAAGTGATGTACCTTAAGTGAACCCTTTCCTAGGAATAAAAATGTCTTTTAAGAGAAAATAAAAGTATTCCATCAAAACAAAGAAGAAAGAAGGCCTACACCCCCCCCCCCAAATAATGATTCCCGCTCCAAGAGAGCAGTGAAGGGAAATTCCAGGATGACAGCCACATAGTTGTTTTAGAGAAACCTAGTAAAAATTGGAACCAGGGTGGGAGTGGAATGATTCAGGAAAAAGATGAGAATAAATAAAATAGATAATATGGATGGGAGTTTGGAAAAACTTGAGGATAAAACAAAGACATTTCATAAAGTGTAAAAAGGAGAATCTATTTGAACAGGAACATTCTCCATTGAGTGGCACAGGAGTAGTAAATCAAATCCCACAAAGAAATGTGATTCTAGCATATCACTTGGCTCTACAATGAACCATTTGCATAAATGCCTGTGTCCGTTCTGAATCTTCAGGAAGCAGTGGTCAAGTCACAGTTAAAAGTACAAGAGATGTACTAGGTGGGGATGAAAGATAAAGGGAAGAGGGAGTAGAAATAAGCATGAAAAGCTTCCAGTGTTCAATAGAGGTCTGACACCTGTAAAAGGAAAGGAAGAAAGAAGGAGGCTCAAAAAAAAAGGAAAAAAAAACCCAAAAACTCTCAACCAGCCCAACAGGGAGCTAAAAAGCAAAAGTTGCCTTCTGCATGAGTCTCATGTTAGGCAGCAATGGCCAGCACCTAGAAACTTCACCATGCTCAGTCATTGATTATAGTTGCCCAGAGAGAGAGAGGGAGAGTGTATACTCTGCTTGAACACTTCACAGCTCTCAAAGGCACCACAGCTGACTGCACTCCTTGCTGCAGAAGCTCTCTTAAAAAAACTAAGTGGCACACTTCCTCCAATATATACAACTTTCTGACCCAGACCTCAAAGGACACCACCTCAACACTGTATCCAATTATTGCATCAGCTCAAAATCCAATTGTTTTCAATGATATGCACTCCTTTGTGTCAAGTCCAGATATGGTCTAGTCATTTGCTAACCCCTCAAAAAAAAAAAAAAAGGAGGTGGGGTAGTTTCTTATCCAATCATAAGGGAGGTACAGGATAACCACAATAAAAGCTATCTAATTATCAAATATCTTTAGTGATATGAAATACATTTTATGCGCTAAAACCTCATGAAGGTCACTCATATAGATTATCTTCTTATTTACATTTGAATAACACAGTCATGGTGCTGAGTGCCTCTCAGAATCATCAATAACTGAGACTGATCGCTCTAGTATCCTTGATTTCTTGCCTCTCCCCAACAGGGCACTATATCTCCCCCAAGCCTTAGGACAGGAAATAAAGGCAGGTTCAAGGACCAAAAAGGTTCATGATAATGGATAACCTAGATTAAAAGCATACAAAAGTTACTGTGTATCTTTGAAATTATGGAATATGGGGCATATTTTTATGACATAAAACTTCTATGTGATATGTATACTTAAAAATTAATCTTAAATTTGAAAAAATAATGGTCCTATATTGTAAAAATTCCAAGAGCTCATTAGCAATCAGTTGGATTGGCTAGATGTCAGTTCTGCTGTCCGCTTGTCCATTTTCCTCACAGGCCTCTGGTTTTGCCCTCTAGGGGTTTCTTTCTTGTCCATTATCCTCCTTAGATACATCTGAAGTGAGCACAGCTTTCACAACCTACTTCTAACCAGTGTAAATTTGCAGATTTGGAAGTTGCTTTAAATGTCAAAAAAAATCACAAGTTTCTGCAGCCCGGGCATGCGGAGTATTTGGAAGTAACATTCTCTCAGAAACTCACTAGGCTTCTAGTTTTTTAGTTTTCAAGGGATAAACACAGCAGAACACAACCACAGATGGTTTCAAGGCTTGAAGATTGACATTTTATTTACTATCTCTATGCTCTGCCTATAACACTCTCTGGCACAACCAGCAGCTATTGGAAGCCAACTGGGACTTGAGTGGCACGGCAACGCCCTTCATCTCATCTCCTCAGCTAGAAAGATTCCCATAGTCTGACAGTGAAGCTTGAAAAGGTTTGGGGCCCTATTCTTTATCTTCTGCTAAAACTGACAGTTCTATAATTGCTTGAATTTGAATTACAGAATCAGTTGACTTTTTCAGCCAGGCAAGGCCCCAAATTACCAAACCCCCAGTCATCTGAGATTGCCTCAGGCACAAAGTCTCTCAGAAGAGTTACATTCCTTTGCATTTCTACTTGCAAACTAGCTAGTTCTAGCCTGAGTTCTCCTCTCTGTTGTAGGGCCTTTTGAAACAGGTAAGGAACAGTCAACAGACATTGAATTTTTCCCACCAGTTCCCCCTGGACAGTTATTGGCTCACTTGGCCCATAATCTGCCACTCCAGATATCAGAGGTATACTTTGCCACTGTTTTGTTACTACACCATTTGGAAAAAAAAAAAAAAAGCCACCCTTTTTACACTGTGCAGTGTCTATATCCTTGAAAACATCAAACAAATTCACCTATTTAAGTTTCTATATGCAGTACTCCATATGCACGTAACAGATTTTAAGTTTATTAGGATATAGATTTAGCTGCATGAAATAGAAACCTGAGTTAATGTACCTTTGAAAAGATAGATCGGAGGGAGAGATGAACCATGAGAGACTATGGACTCTGAGAAACAAACAGGGTTCTAGAGGGGAGGGGGGTGTGGGGATGGGTTAGCCCTGTGATGGGTATTAAGGAGGGCACGTACTACATGGAGCACTGGGTGTTATACAAAAACAATGGATCGTGGATCACCACATCAAAAACTAATGATGTATTGTATGGTGACTAATATAACATAATAAAAGAAAAAGGAAAAAAAAAGAAAAGATAGATCATTTCTCTCTCGCATAGCAGCAGGATAGAAGTAGGGGGGACAAACAGTATAGCCTTCCTTTAAGGACATGTCTTTGGAAGTATCACATATCATTTTCCCTCATAAGCCCTAGGCTAGAACATATCTCATAGCCACAGTTAAGTGAAAGGAAAACTGGGAAATGGATGGCCATGCACCCCACTAAAAATCCCAACATTCTCCTGCTGGAGAGTGAAGGAAAAAATCCCTGGGGGGTGGGGCCATCAGGGATAACCAGTCTCTTCTGCCCATCTTTCCCAAGTCTTGTCCCCTATTGAATAAAGAACATCCAGACTAATTCTCCTAAGACAGAATTATCCCCATAATTTGCTTCACCAAGACTAATGAATCTTCATTGCCCAGCACATAAAAAATTTGTTTCTCTATGCCCTGACTTTCAAGGATCCTTAACCGTACTTTTTTCAAAGCTAAGCCCAAATCTCATCTTTTTCATAAAATCTCAGGCTGCTCCAGCCTGATATCTTCATTATCTGTACTCTCAGTGATGCAGTTTAGCATTTGATTATTCTCTAATTTTTAGTGTACATATGTTTTGTCCATAAAGAATGATATGGTCATTATAAGAAAGTTCCATGATTTATCATCCTTTTTTGTTTTTCTCCCACAACACATATTAAAGTGTAATAGTATAGAGATTGCTTAACAAATAATGATTGATGGATCAGAATCCTAAGTCATTAAACATGCAAGAATTATAAGGACAATAACTTAAAAGTACAACAAAGAATCTATTTTCTTTAATATCACAGTTCAGTATGTGTACAGTTTGGGGTTAGATTCTTACAAATAAGTTTCTAAAAGTTCACAGAGACATTATTTCATTTTAAAAATATGTATTTCTAGGGAGCCAGGGTGGCTCAGTTGTTTAAGCAACTGACTTTTGACTTCAGCTCTGGTCAGGATCTCAGGGTCGTGAAATCGGGCCCTGTCTCTGGTTCCACACCCAGCACAGAGTCTGCTTGAGATTCTCTTTCTCCCTCTCCCTCTGTCCCTAACCCCCCACTCATGCTCTCTCTCTAAATAAATAAATAAAATCTTTAAAAAATAAAACTAAAAACATGTATTTCTTACTTAATATTGAAGTATAAAAATTGACAAAAATTACTAGAAATATAAGTAGGTAAGTAAAATTATTTTTAATGTCTATAAGCATAGATTAGACCTAATAATACTTGAGTATATATTCTTCAACAAAAGATATTATTTCAAACATTTCAATGAGCATTTCATGCACAGGGTTTGAATTGTCAGAAAATTATTAGAGTATTTTCTTAAACAGTTTTAATGATCTTTCTTACTTGTATATAGCAGGACTTCATCAAGCCTGCTAAGATTCTTCTCTCTATACTACTTTTACCAAGGCATATACTTAAGCTGATTTCATTCTTTCAGGATTTGCTATAGACAAATTCATGGCTTTCAGAAGTATAGTGACAAATGACACCCATCTATAGTCATAAAAAAAAGCATATAGTATTTTTATGTGTTTCATTTTTCTAGTCTCTGGGTTATAAGCATCAATAATATAAATTTTCGAGCCAAAGGAATGCTTATAGTATATATGTTTTGATATGTTTTATAGTCTTCACAACTCCTGGCAAGGGAAAATAAAATATATTTTCTCAACTTTCAAATAAAATTTCCAAAAGATGTATTTTCTCTTTAGAATGTTAACCATTAAATAATATCTACCCCTTCTTATCTATATCACAGATTTATGATGAAAATAAATGGAGAAATATGAAGAAAATTTGAGCTCTTGAAAGGAATAGCATTAATAACATATAAAGGTGAAGTACTATTTTATTTACAAATTCAAGATTTATTTTGAAATAGAAGTCACTCTACCTTTGTATTGGATATATATATATATAGGTATTTCTCAGAATCATTACTTTCCATATCAGTAAAAATCAGATTATTGATTTCTTCCCTTTTCTCTGTACAGGATCCTTAGATCCAAAGTATTTCAATGAAATAATCTCTTCTCTGTATTAAGAAATAGCACGTTCCAGCGAGTAAATGGCCACCCACTTGTTTCAAAGGGGGAATCACAGATATGAAGACTGCTCATGAAAAACTTGAAGGGAATGCACCCACAACGAGCAACAGAATTGCAAAAATGAACATGATGCATAATACAAAATCAGAAGGCAGTACTATCCTGATAAATTGCTCTATTCCATGATTTTTGACTTACTGAACTGTTATAACTAACTTAATATTTTTCATATTGGCATTTGACAGTATTAGAAAACCAGAGAAAGAACTGATTCCAGGGCAAAATGTGAATAATTATTAAATCCCAGTGATAAGTATATGGGTATTTGTTTTATCACTCACTAATTCTCTGTAGTTTTTTTTAATTGGCATAATAAATAGTTGCTTTATCCCAAGGTTTCAATCACTTCCATGTCATCAACTAATAGCTCCTTCCCAGCCAGAACTAGGACCAGCAAAGGAATTCACTTTATCATGCTTATACCTATTAAAAATGAATTGTCTGAAACAGTGTCTGATTTTAATTGAATAAGCGAACTAATAGATTTCTAGATAAGGGAAAGCCCTGCCTTCTTTATCTCTTGCCTCTGTGCAATTTTCAAGAATACATCACACATATTCATTTGCCCGAGCAGTCTCTAATACTCTCCAATGATATCATTTACGTCCACTCCTCGAAAGGATTTCTTGGGTACTTCTAGCTACAGGTTCACAGATTTCTATATAAGAATACATGATTTTCATAGGTATATATTTCTTCTTGACTCATAAGACCTTTCTTTTGATAGTCATATTGAAGAAAAAGAGGGGCAAAACAGAGATTTTACTCAAATGACTTCAACTGGCCACTCAAGGAGTACCTTACACCTTAAATTGATCTCTAAATAATTTTAAATGATAGCAAATATTTACTGAGCACTAACTATTGTCCTAGCTCTGGGCTAAACACTTTAGTTGCATCTTTTCATTTAATTCTCATACTAATAATGACACTATGTTTACTATATCTGGAGAGAAAATTCACCTATTTCTCAGAGAGCCAATATTTATGTTATTACTGTGTTTTTGCAAAATTTAGGAATTTACAGTGGTGTTAGCCCTAATCACTGGGTCTTATTTGAGGTGACTTTCTTGCACATTCAAAACCTCTTCATTTTCATTGCCCCATGACCCCTCTGCAGTAGCCTCTGCCTCTCTACAAAACTGCTTAGGCCTGTCTACCCACACCTGTTTAGGCTGCATAATCACCCTCAACAGATTTCTGTTGTTTGTCTTATCCACTGTGTTCCTCCAACAAACCCTCTTACTGCCATCCTCCACCCTGGGTTGCAGCCATCTATCTTTTATATACAAAGTGGGTGAACACAGACTTCAGTCTCCCAAGGATTTCTTCATGGAGTATTGTTAGTTCCTCAAATCCATTTTTATCTCTTGATTCTACAGTGTCTGCAAGGTTGATTTAGGGGGAGCAAGCTGACCACCCTGGCTCATTCATCATCTTCTTAAGAACCAGAAACCTTGATGTTGCTTAGTTGTTTATTATTAAAAGCTACACTTATGGATGAAGCCACAGTTTTTGTGAAATTCCAAAGTCATGGGGCAGTGCTTATGTAATTAAACCCAGAACCAACTAAGGCCACATGATAAGAGGAATATCCCCAACAAGCCTGTGGACAAGGCACACACAACACGAGCAGTCAGTCTGTCTACATGATCCTCCCTTGGGCCAGAATGCACTTGAAAACACAATGAGAACAGACTTGAAGTCACCTGTCTTCTCCGCCTACCTCAGGCTGTTGGAAACACACACACATCAATGCTCTGAGCCGCTCATGAAACTTACAGTTTTAAGTACTGGCCTATAAACTTTTGTAGAACAAGCATCAAATAATTTTGCTATGTCTTAATATCTGAAAATCTTATATATTAAAAGGGAAAAACTCTCTTCCCCACTGCATCAGCTGCACATTCTCCCTAAGCCTCTGGGGCCCCACTTGGCCCAAATACACTACAAAAGCCAGAGCCTGTATAATTCAAGATTGAGCTGCAACAGCTGTACTTCATAGGCCTGGGATTCTATTACTATTGCTGTGATCAGAATCTAATGAAATACCCTCCACTCCCTGCCACCTGTAGCTATAGCCTGGCTAAGGTTTGCACTGCATGGCCCCCATATATGTTGAATCCAGGTTAGTTCCCTAATATTTGACAAAGATGCAACTCTCACTTTTATTGAACATCTCACTTTTGATTTAGACAAGGACTGAGACATATTTATTTAAAGCAAGTTTGGTCCATATTAAAATGACTATTTATATAAAAACATCTACTCACCAATGGACAAAGCTTCCATAAGCTGTACCACGTCCATCAGGATGATAGTTGCACCTATCAGGAATCAAAGAAAAGACTTCATAATTAATGCCATAGACTTTATAGGGATAATAAATAAATATCATGAGCAATTTCATGCCAATAGATATGAAAACTTACAAGAAACTAGATGAAAATCCTTTTAAAAAATACAGCGTACCAAACTGTCACAAGAAAAACAAAATCCAAATAACAACATTAGGTATTTGAATTTGTAATTATTTCCCACAAAGGAAACTTCAGTCCAGAATTGTTTCACTAGTAAATTCTATCAAACATTAAGGAAGAAATAAAACCAATATTATACAATCTCTTTCAAATAACCTAGACAGAGGAAATACTTCCCAACCTCTTTTATGAGATTAGAATAATCCTGAATCCAAAACTGCACATGAACATTATACAAAAAACAAAAACAAAACTTACAGATTAAAATTCTTGAGAACAGGAAACAATAAAACTAAAACACAACCTATGGAATGGGGGAAGATAACTGCAAATGACATATATGATAAAGAGTTAGTATCCAAAGTATATAAAACTCAACACCTAAAAAACAAATAATCCAGTTTAAAAAGGGGCAGAATAAAATTAATAATACAAGAAACAACAGGTGTTGGTGAGGATGTGGAGAACGGTGCCCTTATGCTATTAGTGGGAATGCAAGCTGGTGCAGCCACTCTGGAAAACAGAACGGAGGTTCCTCAAAAAGTTAAAAATAGAACTACCCTATGATCCAGCACATTGCACTACTAGGAATTTACCCAAAGAATACAAAAATACTAATTCAAATGGATATATGCATCCTGATGTTTATAGCAGCATTATCAACAATAGCCAAATTATGGAAAGAGCCCAAATGTCTATCAATTGATGAATGGCTAATGAAGATGTGGTATATACATAGAATGGAATATTGCTCAGCCATAAAAAAGAATGAAATCGGGAGCCTGGGTGGCTCAGTTGGTTAAGCGACTGCCTTCGGCTCAGGTCATGATCCTGGAGTCCCAGGATCGAGTCCCGCATTGGGCTCCCTGCTCGGCAGGGAGTCTGCTTCTCCCTCTGACCCTCCTCCCTCTCATGCTCTCTGTCTCTCATTCTCTCTCTCTCAAATAAATAAAATAAAATCATTTAAAAAAAAAAGAATGAAATCTTGCCATTTGCAATGACTTGGATGGAGCTACATGGTATTATGCTAAGCAAAATAAGTCAGAAAGACAAATACCATATGATTTCAGGTATATGCAGAATTTAAGAAACAAAACAAACAATCATAGGGAAAAAAGGAGAGAGGCAAACCAAGAAACAGATTCTTAACTATAGAAAACAAACTGATGGTTACCAGAGGGACAGTGGGTGGAGAAGGGGTAAACAGGAGATGGGGATTAAGGAGAGCACTTGTGATGAGCAATGGGTGTCCTATGTAAGTGGTGAATCACTAAACTGTACACCTAAAAATATTACACTGTATGTTAACTAACTAGAATTTAAATAAAAACTAAAAAAAAAGAAAAGAAAAAAATACTTAAGAATATAGATACAGAAATCCTCAACAAAGTAGTAGCAAATTAAATACAGCAATATAGGGGCGCCTGGGTGGCTCAGTCGTTGGGCGTCTTCCTTTGGCTCAGGTCATGATCCCAGGGTCCTGGGATCTAGCCCTGCATCGGGCTCCCTGCTCTGCGGGAAGCCTGCTTCTCCCTCTCCCGCTCCCCCTGCTTGTGTTCCCTCTCTCGCTGTGTCTCTCTCTGTTAAATAAATAAATAAAATCTTTAAAATAAATAAATAAATAAATACATACAGCAATATATAGAAAGAATAATAAGATATGACTAAATGATGTCTATGCCAGGAATGCAAGATTTAACATGGGAAACTCTAAACAATGTAATTCCCATTACCATAGTAAAAGAGAAAAATATTGAACAATTCTCCCCTAAGATCAGGAAAAAAGTGTATGCTTTTACCAATTCTACTTCACAGTGTATGGAAGACAGTTTAAAAAGACAGAATGTGTGAGACACAGAAAGACACACAAATTGAAAAGGAAAATGTAAAACTGTTCATTCAAAGATATGATTGCGTAGAGATCCAATGTAGGGCTTGATCCCAGGACCCTGAGATCATGACCTGAGCTGAAGGCAGAGGCTTTAACTGACTGAGCTACCCAGGTGCCCCAGAAGTCTATTTTTAATAGACTTTATTTTTCAGAGCAGTTTTAGGTTTACAGAAAAATGGAACAGAAAGTATAAAAAATGCCCATATGCCCCCTCACACTTTCACATATAGTTTCCCCTATTATTAATTTCTTGCATTTGTGTGCCCCATTTGTTATAATTATTGAACTGATACTGATACACTGTTATTAACTAAAGTCCCTAGTTTACATTAGGGTTCACCCTTGGTGTTCTACAATTCTATGGATTTTGACAAATATCAAATGTTGTGTATCCACCAATACAATATTATTTAAAATAATTTTACCACCGGGGGCACATCCTTCCCTCCCAAAAACCCCTGGCAACCACTAATCTTTTTACTGTCTCCATAGTCGCTTTTTCCAGAATGTCACATAGCTGTAATCATAGAATATATAACCTATTTGGATTGACTTCTTTCACTTAGCAATATGCATTTAAGGTTCCTCCATGTCTTTTCACAGCTTGATAGCTCCGTTCTTTTTACTTCTAAATAATATTCTACTGTAGAATGTGTCAAAGTTTGTCCATCCAATAGCCTATTGGAATACATTTTGGTTGCTTTCAGTTTTTGGTGACTCTGAATAAAGCTGCTATAAACATTCATGTACAGGTTTGGGAGTAAATACCTAGAAGCATGGTTTCTGGATCATATGGTAAGCCTATACTTAGCTTTGTAAAGAAATGTCAAACTATCTTCTAAAGAAGCTGTACCATTTTGTCTTTCCACCAGCAATGAATGAGATTTTCTGTTGCTCCACATCCTTGCCAGTATTTAGTGTTGTCAGTGTTTTGGATTTTATCCAGGAACCTATTATTTTAAATTAGAACAAGTGAATTTAACAAGATTGCTGGATTCGAGGTCAGTATATAAAAATAAATTGTATTTATATATACTAGCAACAAGCAATTAGAAAACATTACAAAATACTGTTGAAAATGCTTAAGAATAAATTAATGAAAAATGGATGAAACCTCTACAATGAAAACTAAATATTTCCTTAAAGAATTTAAGGAAGGCCTAAATAAATGGAGATATATGCCATGTTCATAGATTGGAAAACTCAACATTATTAAGATATCAGTACTTTCCTAAATTGATCTATATATCCAATTCAATCCCAATCAAAGTCCCAGGAAGACTTTTTAAGGAAATTGACAAGCTCATTCTAAATTTATATGTAAATTCAAAGAATCTAGAATAGTCAAAACAGTTTTGAAAAAGAACAAAGATGGGAGATTTACACACCCTGATTTCAAGGTTTACTATAAAGCTATAGTAGTCCTTACAATGTGATCTTGGTCTAAGGATAGACAAGTAAATCAATGGAACAAAATAGAGTCCAGCCATAAGCCCACCTGAAAATGGTCAATTGATTTTCAACAAAGTTACTAAGGCAATTCAGTGAAGAAAGAAAGGTCATTTTAATAAATGGTACTGGAACAACTGAATCTCCACACACACACACACACAAAAGAATTCTGACCACTACCTCATACTATGCTCAAAAAAAGTGGGAGAGTACTTCATGACTTTGGAGTAAAGAAAGATTTCTTAGACCAGAGCCCCCAAAAATCACTAACTGTAAACTTAAAACATTAAACATTTTACTTCATCAAAATTAAGAATTGTTGCTATTCAGAAACACCGTTATGAAGATGAAAAGACAATCACAGACTGAGGGGAAAATCTTCCCAAAATATATACCTGACTAAGTACTGCTATGAAAAGTATGTGAAGAATTCTATGTTAATCAAGGCTTGATCAAAGAAACAGAGCCACTAGAAAGTGTGTGTGTGTGTGTGTGTGTGTGTGTGTATGCGCACGTGTGTACACATGCAAGGCAAGAGAGAAATTTTTATTATATGAACTGACCTCAAAAAATTATGGGAGACTTTCTGTGCATCTGTTGCCTCTACACCTGATACTAGAACATGAGCTCAGCAGATAAAACAGTTGGGCAGTAAAGTCAGATGTAAAATGAGGGAAGTAAGGACAAAAGAATCTGCAAGTTTGGGTTAGAACCCCCATGGAAACTGGAACCCTTGTAAATCTCTCACCACTTTTAAGCTTCTAACTTCAGTGATTAGGAGCTGTAATAGTTTGCTAGAGCTGCCATAACAAAGTACTAAAAACTGGGTGGCTTAGAAAAGAAATTTATTGTCTCAGTTCTAGAGGCTAGAAGTCAGAGATCAGCGTGTCCGCAGGTTGGCTCCTCCTGAGGGCTGAGAAAGAATCTGTTCCACGCCTCTCAGATCCTAGCTTCTTAGCTTCTGGTGGTTTGCTGGCAATCTTTGATTTCATTGGCTTCTGCTGAACCATTCTAATCTCTTCTTTCATGCTCCTATGGTGTTCTCCCTGCAGTGTACATGTCTGTCTTTGTGTCCAAACCCTCCCTTTTTATAAGAACACCAGTTGTATTGGATTACCACCCACCCTAATGACCTCATTTTAGTTTGATTACTTCTATAAAGACCCTATCTTAAGTAAGGCCACATTCTGAGGTACTGAAGGTTAGGATTCCAACATATCTTTTGGAAGGACACAATTCAACCAGTCACAGGAGACAAACATGCGGCTGGCCTAGGATTCAGGGTCAGGTAAAGAGAAGCCCGGCTGGACAAAAGGACCAGTCGGCTGCTATCTCATGTCAGCAAGGTAACCAGCAAATAAGCAACAATGTGCTACCTGCTTTGCTCCAACCTTCCACAGATAAACAGAAGACGGCTGTTTCTTCACATTTGTATCCCAAATTCTGTGCAAATTTCCTCTTGTGGCCTACGCTAATCAGAACTATGCAGGGCAGGGAATCCTGGGGATAGTAGTTCCAGCCTACGTAAGTTGCTACAACACAAATGCACTGCAAATCCATACAACTCAATGCAGATAGAATGGAGCTTTTTAAAAATGGATAAAATGTTTTAGTTGACCTTTTACAATATGATACACAAATAGCCAGTGAACACATAAAAAGGCATTCACTCTTCTTAGTCTTAAGAAAATGCAAATCAAAATCACAAGGTAACTACTGACTAGCTAATATTAAAATAAAAAACTGGTAATATCAAATGTTGATGGGGATGACTTTTTTTTTTTTATTCTTATGTTAATCCCCATACATTACATCATTAGTTTTAGATGAAGTGTTCCATGATTCATTGTTTGTGCATAACACCCAGTGCTCCATGCAGAATGTGCCCTCCTCAATACCCACCACC
>NC_138376.1:58127609-58166735 GCF_054177405.1 Leptonychotes weddellii
TTGAGGAGGGCACATTCTGCATGGAGCACTGGGTGTTATGCATAAACAATGAATCATGGAACACTTCATCTAAAACTAATGATGTAATGTATGGGGATTAACATAAGAATAAAAAAAATTAAAAAAATAAAAATTAAAAAAATGCAGCCACCAGTAAGAGAAGGAAGAATCAAAATAAAGAGAACTTGGGCTACAGTGAAAACTGAAGGGCAAACAAGCCATAAAATCTTTTTCTACATTAACAGGGAATTTAGCTGCCTAAAATTTTCATACCATAACAAAAAAAGCATGAACTTTGAAATTACTGACAGAATCATAGTCTGTGGGCTGACAGCAAATAGTAAGGAATCTAAATGAAAAAACAAAAACCCAGTACAAGCATCAAAGAGCAAACTATTATAGAGATAGACATCAGAATAACTAAGACAACACAAGATGTGGACAAAAGACCAGAACAGAGACTGTTTTTTGGGCATATGTATCTAGGATGAACTGAAACATCACAACTGAATGTTTGTATTTGTTAAGTTAATGCATGTCAAAATGAGCTTAAATTAATGTTTAGCACTCATTCCAGAGTCTAAGTGTAATCACTACACAATTTTTGGTTGTCTTCATAAAGTTCTTAGTTTTAAATCCCAACAAATCTTCAGTACTAAAACATCAGCATAAAGACAGACCTATTTACCATTGGAAGTCATTCCAAAAGAGAACAGGACACAGAAATGCAAACTCCATCTCCAAACACAAAATGAGAAAAGGGCTGCTAAGTTCAGCAAAGGTAAACTGGAATGTGGGAAGCTTTCAAAATAAGACTTCTTATCTGCAAATCTCAGATAAAGTTGAAAAATGTTAGTAATTCAAAGTTAGTGGCACACCCAGAGAACAAGAGAGAGGGGGATGATTGAGGAATCACATATTTAGAAAGCAGTATCATGATGAGGCAAAGTGGAAGAAATCTGCTCTGTAATGTGAGCGCATCTGAAGTCACTTGGCTCTGTTGGCTGAAGTGCTATAAAGATTAATAGAAGTCATATGCATTGAAGCTTGTTTTATAAGGAAATTAAGTAGAACTCCCTGGTCTGGGGGAAATTCAATTCCTCTAAAGATGTGTAACAACTAAATAGGAGTCAGCACAAGATTTATATGAATATATTAATAGAAAAATAGAGAAAAGGAGCATGAAATACAAATGACAGATAAAGGATATTCATATTAATGTTGCCATGGGATAGATGCAAAATGTAATTAAATATAAACCATGGATATAAAACACTTAGTAAAACAAACGTCTCTATAAAGTAAGACTTCAAAACAGAATTATGCAAGGTCAAGGAAGATAGTGAAAGAACAGAATCAGTTAAAGATAAGTTTGCAAATGCACAAAAGAAATGAGAAAGAAAAATAAAGCCATTCCAGAAATTAAGACCGTAAAAGTTGAAAGAAAGAAAGAAAAAGAAATGAAGGAAGAAAAAAGAAAGAAAGACTCAGGCACATGGAGAGCAGGATTGAAAGAATTATTAAAAAAAAAAAGAAGCTGAAGTGAAAATGATTAAAGAACAGAGAGAAAATGATGGCTATGGAAGGCAAAGGAAATCCAACATACATATAATTGATATTCCTGAGAGAATGGAAATAATGGGCATGGAAAAATATTAAAAGTACCATTCAAAAGAACTTTATAGAAATAAAATAACACTCGAATCTACAAACTGAAAAAGCACATCATGTCTCTGGAAAAACTAACACAGAATGATCAACACCAAGATGCATCTTAGTAAATGTATCAGTCAGAGTCCATCAAAAGATAGAATCCATTTAGTAATTTCAACAGGGAAAGCTTAATATAGGGAATTATTAATTATAAGAGGGGATTGGGGTAATAAGGAATTGGCTAGTGAGAAGTAAAGATGACTAAAGAATACAGGAATAGCAGATTTGTAAGGATCAGCCACTACACCTAGGGCTGAGATAAGCAGCAACCCCCAACCCTGCACCATAACTAAAATCCAGACCTTGTTGGAAAAGACCAAACATAACTGTGATTTCACTGGCTATCAAAGAACTTGCTGAAAATCCATCCTCTTGGAAAACTATCTACAGTAAGATTCTATGCCTTAAAACTTACTACAAAGCTTCACAAGAGAGTGCCAGGAGAAGCCATTCAAGGAGAGGTGTCTTGCTGGTGGCATGTCACTGAGAAGTCACTGAAAAATACTGGTGGAAGTTGCTGGCCACTGGCTGCTGCTGACCAACATGTTACAGAAGCCAGGTATAGAGGAAGCAGGGGACTATGGGAGCCAGGCACCTGAGAGGCCATGGGAAGTAGGCAATGGAGAAACCATCCACACTGCTGAAGCCAGACACCAGGAAAGCTGCATGTTGAAGAACCCATGTGCTAGAGAGGGTACCCATGCTGTAAGAGCCTGGCACTGAAAAAGCTGTTCATGCCGAAGGCAATGGGTATTAAGAGAAGCTACTGGGGGGCGCCTGGGTGGCTCAGTCGTTAAGCGTCTGCCTTCGGCTCAGGTCGTGATCCCAGCGTCCTGGGATCGAGTCCTGCATCGGGCTCCTTGCTCAGTGGGGAGCCTGCTTCTCCCTCTCTCACTCCCTCTGCTTGTGTTCCCTCTCTTGCTGTGTCTCTCTCTGTCAAATAAATAAATAAAATCTTTAAAAAAAAAAAAAAGAGAAGCTACTGGCGCTGAAGGAGCTATATAGCTGTCCATGCTACAAGAACCAGGCCAGGAGAAGCCATCCATGGTGCTTGGTACTAGAGAACCCGTTTGCCCTTCAGAAGCCTGGCCAGAGAAACACTTTCTCTTCCTGTGCTCCTCCTTCACCCTTCACAGACAAAACTCAATATTGTGCCATCTGGCAAAAGAGAAATACAGTTCTCCCTGGAGCCTGGCAACCTGCCAATGGGAATTGTATAGATACTTTAGGATGGGCAACATTGTTTTCTGTCCAATTTTTCTTTTCCATATTTGGAATAAAATCACCCATATGAAAAATTATTTCTTCACATATTCTGTGGAGTATTCTTTCTTCAGAAGTAGAGGAAATGGAAAATGTATAAGAGAATAGAGTAGTGAAGGATGTCTTCGTTTAATTAAACTGATAATAAAGGTTCTTTGCTAAGTGTGAAACTATCTTCCCAATAGCTAGTTGAGAAATGAAAATGCTTCTATAGCCATTTCTCTGTATTACTGGCCTGTGAGGTGATTTCAGTGTAAAATCCCCTTTCATTTACTAAGTTTGTCTCTAAGAGCACTCAAGAGAGTTCACTTACTCTTAAAAGAACCTACAACCAGGGAGAAGGTTCTTGTCCAGGCGTGCTGGCGCCTGAAATGTTCAGAACATTCATAGAAACAAAAATATAACACTAAATTTAAAACCAAAAATCTTGCAAGAGTCAATGATTTTCTTAATTCTTTAACCAAAGGACTGAAAAGCCAACAGACTCTGATAGTGTTGCTTTTAAACAAAACATTTTAAAACATATAGCTGGGCTACAACCCAAGTTTGAACACCATTTCATATAAATTAATTAAAGTTTAGATATTGAGAAAAGTCTTACTCAGACAATAGTGTTAAATTTGGGGAGTTTGTTACAAGAAATTTTGAGAAATGATATAGAATTTTTTTTTTTTATGGTTACAGAAAAAGAACAATAGAGTTAAAAGGTGCAGCACAGATTTAAAGCTGACCAGTTTCCTTTCCTAAAACCAGGTTTGGATTTATTTTCAATCTAATGTTTTAAAGAATATTCTCAGCCTCCAGTTTTATAAAGGAGATTTAATTGCTGTACCACTTAAAATGAAGCATTGAGCAAATAAGCATTATGTCAGAAAAAGCTTTTTCACTAAGCTTGCTAATTAGAGGTTTACAGTCCCTAGCTTTAGTCAGAACCTATTTGCCGCATTAAAACAAAGAAATATCTACTTGGTTAATGGAATCAAAGTACAAAGAACAGAATAAGGAATTCTAGTTTTTATACTGAGACCTTATTGGCTTATAATGCTGTGCATCTTCCTCCTTGACCTCTAGATAGCTAGGGACTGCCAGAGAGACCCCAAAGGGATTTTGGACTAATTCTGAGTTCTATCATCATGTTTTGTACTATTCTTACTTTCAGTAGCTATTTAGACTGTTGAGACACAGACATAACACATGATTTAATTGATCTTCAAAACAATAACTTATATTCACTGTTTGTCTTACTTGGTAGCTATGTTAGATAGAAGCTAGATATGAGCAGAGGAAGGAATGCCCAAGGTAGAGTCCCAAGTCCTTGAGAGGGAATGATAGACACATGAGCTGGAGACAAGGACGGTGATAAGTGGTTATAAGTTAGAAGCCTGGGAGTACAACATCGTGACCTGTGGCTTCCAAGACCTTAGGGCTGACAGACCAAGAGCCACAAGTGGAGAGCATGTGCTCTCCTCTTCCACCCCTGCCCCAGGGTAACCCATTATAATGCATCTGCATTATGATTATAACCCCCACCACCACCCCACCGTGGAGAAAGGCTGCCATGACAGTTCCCATGCAAGCCTTGCAGAGTCAAGAACTCCCCCTCCCAACCTATAAAAGGAGTCCCCCAAATGATTGGAAGCAGCGTCCACTAGAGACCACCCCACTGTACATCACAGCTCCTCCCAGCCCACAAAGACCCAATAATATCCAATCCTGAAACAACCTAGGGGCAAAGAGGTAGAACCTGCCGACTCTCCCATCTTGAGAGTGTATTTTCACATAAGTAAACTACTTTGTACTTGCTACTTTCCTTCTGGCTGTCTTTATTCTGAGCACGGAGCCTCACCTAAATCTTTCTGTGGGGAATCCAAGAACTAAGACCTCCATTCATGCAACAGACTCTCTCACCAGTAAGGCTGTACTATTTAATATCAAAACCAAAAGAACAAAGTGTCCTGTTATGGACTAAATGTTTGTGTTCCCCCCAAATTCACTTGTTGAAAAATAATCCCCAGTGTAATGGTATTTGAAGGTAGGGCCTTTGGGACATAATTAGGTCTAGGGTGATAACTCCATCATTCCATCTCCTGAGCTTTACCTCCTCCTTTTCCAAGCCCAAGAATCCAAGCTTCTCAAGGCTTCTAAGCACACCTCAAGTTTTCCCATAGTTGTGCCTTTCCCCACATAAATATCTGTTGCCCTTAGCCTTGTATGTGCAAATTTCACCATATCTTCAGAGTCCCTACAAAATGATAACTTTCTACAAAGCTTTCACTGATTACCACAGCTAGAAGTGTTCTCTCCATGGGGTGCCTCGCTGGCTCATTCAGTAGAGCATGAGACACTTGATCTTGGAGTTGTTTGAACTCTACATTAGGTATAGAGATTACTTAAAAAAATAAAAAA
The DNA here is from genome assembly GCF_054177405.1 of Leptonychotes weddellii. Taxonomy (NCBI): domain Eukaryota; kingdom Metazoa; phylum Chordata; class Mammalia; order Carnivora; family Phocidae; genus Leptonychotes; species Leptonychotes weddellii. The sequence continues at coordinate 58,132,992 of NC_138376.1, forward strand.
TCTTTATTAAAAAAAAGTGTTCTCTCCACTGCTTCTATACCTTTCATATGGTGTGTAAGACTATATCCTGTCTACATGTCTTATCTCTTTTGCTAGACTATAAGCAATTTCAGGGCAGGGTTCATGGCTTACAGATTTTTCTTAGCCTCTTACATAACACAGCATCATGATTTGCAGATATGAGATGCTCAACTAGTATTTTTGAATCAGAAATTAATTCCCCAAAAAGGATCTTTAAGACAATATTTCTTGTCTCCAAGCAGGCAGAGTTCAGTCTAGCAGATGGAACCTCACAGGAAGGGAAATCCAGACACTACTGAACCAGTGCCCAGTCAAGCTCTATTGGAGCCTAATCAAATGATAAAAATCAGTTATACGGACCCTGTCTTTGAAATTTTGATATTTTGTTCATAATGAATGTTCAAAATGTTAACTTTGATTATTCAAAATTTTGGTTATTCAAATATTGCATTAAAATACTACTCATCTTCATACCTGTGGTTCTGACATCTTAAATTTTGCATCTCACTCACCTCACTCTATTCCCAGCCCTTCAACAGTCTTAATCAGGTAGATGGTAACTTCAGGGATCCAGGCTATTTGCCCATTCTCAGTATGATGCTGACCATTGTGTGGGTTAGGAAAGAGCTAGACAGACTGCCAAATTCTCAGGCAAAGCTTATATACTGTAATGTTGAACCAGAGTGTTAGCCCAGTCCTACAAGCATTATGCCAAGAGGGAAGAAAAACACAGATGGTCAGGAATGTTAGACTCAAAAGCCACAGAGACCAGCAGGATCATCCCTGGCACAGTGAAAACATTTTCACTGGGCCACAAGATTTTTGTTTCAGGACCAACCAGATGGTAAACAGGAACTGTGGTTACACTTCTTGCCCTAGAAAGGAATGGTTCAAGAACTCAGGCAGACATGGATCAATATATGGCATCTATCAGTAAATACAGAAATGAGTACCTATAGGAGACATGGTTGATAAAGACAGGGATATCCTTTCTAGGGCTGTGTGTGTTTACTTGCTTCTCCAAAGATGACCTTAGGGAGTGCCTGGGTGGCTCAGTCAGTTAAGCGTCTGCCTTCGGCTCAGGTCATGATCCCAGGGTCCTGGGATCGGGCCCCGCATCGGGCTCCCTGCTCCGCAGGAAGCCTGCTTCTCCCTCTCCCACTCCCCCTGCTTGTGTTTCTTCTCTCACTGTGTCTCTCTCTGTCAAATAAATAAATAAAATCTTAAAAAAAAAAAAGAAGATGGGCGCCTGGGTGGCTCAGTTGGTTAAGCGACTGCCTTCGGCTCAGGTCATGATCCTGGAGTCCCAGGATCGAGTCCCGCATCAGGCTCCCTGCTCGGCAGGGAGTCTGCTTCTCCCTCTGACCCTCCTCCTCTCAAGCTCTCTGTCTCTCATTCTCTCTCTCAAATAAATAAATAAAATCTTTAAAAAAAAAAAAAAATTAAAAAAAAAAAAAAGAAGATGACCTTAGCCCCTTACATCTTTACATATATGAGGAACATTCAAGTCTTTTGCAACTTCATAATCCACTCTTACCATTATGGTTTACTGTTATATAGTCTAAAATAAAACTGAAGCACTTAAGTAATATCTCTAGACACTTAATGATTTTATAACCATGACAGTAAAGAGATATCCAAAGTTATTTTAATCCCAACTCTTCATTGTCTTAGGCCTGCTGACCTCCATCATCAGACTTAGCAGATGGCTTTTTTAAAATAAAATTTATTTTATTTATTTTAGAGAGAGAGAGAGCACATGCATGAACAGGGGGATAGGCAGAGAGGGAGAGAGAATCTCAAGCAGACTCCATGCTGAGCATAGAGCCAGATGAGGGGCTCAATCCCACAATCCTGAGATCATGACCTGAGCCAAAACCAAGAGCTGAACATGCAACCGACTGTGCCACCCAGGCACTCCTAAATAATTTTTCAAAATGAGTTCATTTATATCATCATGGGAAATATTGAGTCCTAAATGCCAAGAGAACAAAAAAGCTTCTTCACATGTTCTTATTTGCTTATTTACTCTTTAGAGACAGAGAAGATCTATTGGTAGATTCTGCTTAGGTCATCCCTTGGCATTGATTTCAGAAATGCAAACTACTGTAATCAGTGTTCCCAGGTCACCCTTTTTTTAATGTCCTGGATGATCTATCACCCTATTTGCTTGCAGAAGTCCATTCTCTTTCTCTGATGTTTCTGAAGGTACTCAGAGCCAGCCAATCATTTACCATCTTTCACTCAACAATTCAACTTCATCTATCTCCCTAAATATAATGCTGCTTCACCCAAATGTCTATTAGTTGTGAAATGAATAAATAAATTGAATACAGTCACAACATGGAATATTACACAGCCATGGGAAAGAACTGCAACTATACACAATAACATGGATGACTCTCAAAAACATCAGGTTTGGCAAAAGAAGCCAGACACCAGTGGCCACATACTGCATGAGTACACTTATTAAAAATTCAAAACAGGCCAAACTAATCTTGGATGGTGGTTACTCTTGAGGGACATGTCATATCTGGAAGTAGGTAGGCAGGATCTTCTGGGGGGATGATAATGTTCTGTTCCTTGATCTGAGTGCTGGGTCTATAGGTGTGCTACTTTGTGAAAATCCATTGAAAATTTTCTGTGTATATACTATACATCAATAAAAAGCTTTGTGAAAATAATAATGTGGTTGCCAGGTGACATTGCTTAAATCTATAACTAACCATTTTTTAAATGACACACAGGAAATAACCATTTTTTAAATGACACACAGGAAATTCCAAATATTCTACATAGAGAGAGGGAGTAAGAAAGGTCTACATTAAAAACTATTCTTAGAAATAAAAATATGCTGTATGTTAACTAACTGGAATTTAAATAAAAAAAACTTTCAAAAAAATAAATAAATATACATATAACTCTGATTCTAATTCTACATTATTTCCAGTAGAAATTTTTTCCTTAGTTATAAACACATATACCTAAATACATAGTTGGTTCTTGCACCTAGATTCTCTTCAGGAATCTACAATAGAACATGTCCAAAACTAAGTTTGTTATCTCCTCCAAAATCTACACCCCCACCTTCTCTATTTCAGCAAATGGCACCACCACTCACTCATCCGCCCAAGTCAAAAAACATGGCATCTTCTTACTTTCTACATATTCCTTACTGCCCAAATTAGTAAATACTATTTATTACCAATCTGCCTCTAAGTGATCATTTTAGTCCCCTCTCTTCCACTCCCCACTTACCTGCCTTATTTCCATCCATCATTATTTTTGTTATGAATGATTGTGATTAATGGCTCCCCTGATTCTTATCTCATTCCTCTACAATCTCTCCAGCCCACTGGCCTTCAGAGCCTTGTAAAGCCACACAAAGATAATCAGTTTCCTAGTTACATACCCAACTTTAAATTTAACCAAAAGCTGTTTCACACAGACTGATCACCCATATTCTGAAAGAGGTGACTTTAATATGTTCTCCTCTCAACAAAAAATTATTTTTTTCTAAAAAATAAAGACTGTCCAGTTCTGATATTATGAAAGTAATGTGTGAACTCACAATTTCCCAAGGCTTCTGTGGTGAGAAACTTTTGGTAATAAAATGTTCTATGTTTCATGAAGCAAAAGATAATTGCTTTCATGTTTAAAGTGGCCATGTTTGGAGCAACTGCCCAATCTCTATGTCCTCTATAAAAACCTCTCTTTTTCCATGGAAAGGGATAAACTACCCAAGCTATGATCATATTATTGGACTTTGGGTTGACTATTTTCTCCAGAGAAACTACTGCCATGTTTGAAAACTCATTTAAGCTAGGCCAATCAATTTGTCTCCTGGGACTCTGAATTTGAGACTGAAAGATGTTTGTCAGTCTCTGTTGGGCACTTACTAGGACTATGAAAGAAAAGTTAGAATAGACACACAAAGAAGAGGAGAGGGAGGAGATGTGGTCTGGAAGAACTAAAGTCAATCTGTCTCCCCCTTTTCAGTTCCTGGATCCAGTCCTCATAGCTTGGAAATACTTCCTGCTTCGGGATATAAGACATGGCCTAATTCCTTAAAATAAGTCCTTTACCTGGGGTGAATTTCCAATATTAGTAAATAAAAGATTATAGAGTAAATCAATACTAAATGCATCTAGTTACCCACTCTCAAAAAATCCACTTAAAAATATGCTATTTTCCATGGGGCACCTGGGTGGCTCAGGCATTAAGCGTCTGCCTTCAGCTCAGGTCATGATCCTAGGGTCCTGGGATTGAGCCCCACATCAGGCTCCCTGCTTGGCGGGAAGCCTGCTTCTCCCTCTCTCACTCCCCCTGCTTGTGTTCCTGCCCTTGCTATCTCTCTCTCTCTCTCTGTCAAATAAATAAATAAAATCTTTAAAAATATATATACTATTTTCTATTAATATTGAATTTTTTCACTTTTATTAATGCTTTAACCAAAGAATAAATCCCATATCCTATAAAACTAGATTGAACATTCTAAAATGTCAAATCTTAAAATGGAAGTATCAGCCATACTGCTTTATAGCAATGCTATCAACTTTTTCCATGCCATACCTCATATAGAAAATGATATTCTCTGTATGGTATACTGAAATAAATGGAATGCATGAGGTCACAGGCCCAGAACCAGCCTGGCTTTCCAAAGACTGAGAGGATCAATGTCTTACTTATTTGTGGTATACCAGTATGCCCCAGCACACCAGTTAGGGAACTCTTAATAAACATATCTTGCATAACTGGAAAGTGTATCCCCATATTGAAAGAGCTTAAAATTGTGCTGTATATATACTACCAAACACTGAGGGAAGAATTTAAAAACAAGATAGAGAACTTTCTGGGTGAGACCACTGAGGAAGAGCTTAAAACCTACAAATGGCACTAACTTTGGTTCTAATAACTAATAGTGAGAGAGGGACAGTTCAGAGCTTTTGAAGAGTCAAAGTCTAATTAAACAGATGGAATGACCACATAGTACTCTTCCCTGCCTTCTGAGATACCATCAAAAAGACAGCAAAGGAATAAAAAGGGCAAATACCACAAGGAAAAGAATAGCAGGAGATTCAACAGTAGATGAGAGATTTTAAGAAATATATTGCACATGGAAAGCATAGGGAGGATGGTAATTTACCTAAAAGGGAAGGAGAAGCTTCAATCTAAAGTCTCTGCCGAGAAGGCTGTTGATGAAAGCTAAGTGACTTCATCTGTAGAACTCTTGAGTTATTAAGGACTTGGAGATATTTCATACTTCAGAAGTATCAGAAGGTAGAAGTAACAAACAGGCTAAATACAATACTGGTTGAGTCTATATAATGTCCCCTCCACCATCTTACTTAACCAGGCAAACACACCATTCCCACTGCCAACACAACTCTACCCTAGGCAGGATAGTAAAAGTTACTTCTCTGGAAAATTTGAACCAAAAAGGCTGTAGACTTAGGGAAGTCAAATGCAAGAGAAGGCAGAGATGTGATCCCACCCCCACCCTCCAGAGTCATCTTCCCCTATCCATTTTTCAGAACACTTACAACCAGGTTGGAGGATTTTTCTCTAGAGAAACCAATCAATGCAAAGACTTACAGATACTAACTTTTAAGGATCCTTTCATGAAAAGTCTAAAGCACCACTCAATCACCCAGCCCCACCTACTCACATGCCATTTCTAATGAGTTCCTTACTGCTATACTCTTAAATATAAACAGACAGCAACAGATCACTAAACATTTGAGAAAAGCCTCCACACTGAAAGAGAGAGAGATTGAAACAGACAGGAAGACAGAAACCTGGAGGAATAAGGTAGAGATTTTTAAGAGAAAAATGTATTATTAATATTATCAGAAAGATTAAAAAAAATTATTGTATCCACAAAAAAAAAAAATTGTGAAAAGAAATGACCCAAAATAAGAAAGAGCACTTGGAAATTAAAACTTTAGAGTCAGAAAAAAATTCAATTAAATATCTAGAAGACAGTAAATGAAATCTCTAAAAAAAAATTAAAATGAGACAAAGGATTGGAAAATAATTGAGAAAAGAGACTTAGAGGATTATTCTATCAGATCTAAAATCTGAATAATAGAAGTTACATAAAGATGGAACAGAAACAAGTGGAGGGGAGAAATTCATCAAAAAAGAATTGTATAAAGAAATGTACAAGGTGAGATAGTCCAAGATGGTGGAGGAGTACAACACCTTAGTTTCATCTGGTCTCAGGAATTCAGCTAGATAGCTACCAAATCATTCTGAACACCTGGGAACTCAACTGGAGATCTAAGAAAAGAACAGCTGCAACTCTACAAATAGAAAAGCGACCACTTTATGCAAGGTAGGAGGTCAGATAAGAAAATCCACGGCGATATATGGGAAGATAAACTGCAGGGGGAGGGAGCCTCTGTAAGCCGGAACCACAAAGTGATATGCAGCAGAGCACAAAATCAGAACTTTTAGAATTCTGCTCCAGTGAGGGACGTCCCTGCCTGAAAGGCACTCAGGTGGTGAAGCAGGGTAGATTCCTAGGTGGGACCATGTGGTCTCAGGATCCCCAGGGTCACAGGAAGACCAGGGGTCCCTGAGTGTAGCAGAGTTCCCAGGCATTGGAGAGGGAAAGCCAGCTGCAATGAGTGAGCCCAGGAGTGGGCTTTTAGCTCGGGGTGGCCATAAACCTCGAACCACCACACGGTCAGTCAACCACTCTACAAGCAGGGACCCAGCAAGGGGCAGACCTGGAAGAAGACCCTCCCCTCTCTCCCCCAGGAGGTGCGGAGCGGGTGCACACAACAGGAGTTTCCAGGCTTTAGAGACTCCAAATGGGTTTGTGTGCCTGAGATAGAAACCCTTGGTCACAGATGGGTGAGCACAGAGTGCAGACAGAGACCAGGGAGACAGAAGTGATTGACTGCTTTTTCCTGAGGGCCCACTGAGGACTGGAGCCCTGAGCTTTCTGCTCTGGAGCTGGAGATTGGGAGGTCACCATTTTCATTCTCATCCTCTAAAGTGGCATGGAAAGCCTTCAGGGAACAAAAGCCACATAGAGCAATCTGGAGCAGCTTACATAGCCTGGCCCCTGGCAAAGGTGGTGCAATTCTACCCAGAGCAAAGACATGGGAGAATCAGTACAAGCCCCTGCCCCAGAAGATCAGCAAGAACATCTGGCTAAGACCAAGATTACTGATCATAGAGAATTGCAAAATACCAATGCTAGGGAAAAATAGTATATAGAATTCATGTTTTTTTTTCCCCACAATTCCTTAGTCTTTCAATTTTAATTTCTTTCTTTCTTTTTTCAACTAATTTCTTATTTTATCAACTCTTTTTTTTAACTCTTTTCATTTTTACAGTTACACTCTACCCTTTCATTGTATGTAATTTTATTTTTGTATATATATAAGCTTTTCTTTCTTTCCACTTTTGGGACACAGTTTCTTCTAACAAACAGACCAAAATACACCTAGAATCTAGTGTATGGCTCTGTTCTTCACCTGTCTGATCACATTCTTATTTTTTCTTTTTTTTTTTGTTAAAATCTTATTTTAATTTTCTTTACAGTTACATTCTATCCTTTCAATGTATTTAATTTTATTTTTGTACATATATGTTTATTTTCTTTACAATTTTAGGATGTATTTTCTTCTAACAAACTGACCAAAATACACTCGTGATATAGTGTATTGCTCTGTTCTGTTCACCTGTCTGTTTATATTCTTTCTCTTTTTGTGTGTCTTTTAATTTTCATATTTACAGTTACATGCTATCCATTCATTACATTTAACTTTATTTTTGTACATATATAAGTTTTTCTTCTTTACAATTTTGGGATCTAGTTTTCTAACAGACCAAAATACACACAGGATTCAGTATATTGTTCTGTTCACCTGTCTGATTGTATTCTTTCTTTTTTTAATTTTTTTGTTTTGTTTTGTTTTGTTTCAGGTCTCTTCTGATTTGTTTAGTGTATATTTCTCTGGGGTTGTTGTTGCCATTTTAGTATTTTGTTCTCTCATTCATCTATTCTTCTCTGGACAGAATGACAAGATGGAAAACAGTACCTCAAAAAAGAGAACAAGAGACAGTATTTACTGCCAGGGACCCAATCAGTATGGATATAAATAAGATGTCAGAACTAGAGTTCAGAATAACAATTATAAAGATACGACCCGGGTTTGAAAGAAAGCATAGAAGACACTAGAGAATCCCTTTCTGGAGAAATAAAAGAACTAAAATCTAATCAAGTCAAAATCAAAAAGGCTATTAATGAGATGCAATCAAAAATGGAGTCTCTAACTGCTAGGATAATAGAGGCAGAAAAGAAAATTAGTGATATAGAAGAGAAAATGATGGAGAATAAAGAAGCTGAGAAAAAGAGAGAGAAACAACTACTGGATCACAAGAGAATTTAAGAGATAAGTGATACCATAAAGCAAAACAATATTAGAATAATTAGGATGCCAGAAGAAGGAGGGGGCAGAAAATATAGTGGAGCAATTTATAGCAGAGAACTTTCCTAATCTGGGAAAAGGAGCAGGCATTCAAGTCCAGGAGGCACAGAGAACCCCCCTCAGAATCAATAAAAATAGGTCAACACCTTGACATATAATAGTGAAACTTGCAAATCTCAGAGATAAAGAGAAAATCCTGAAAGCAGCTCAGGACAAGAGGTCCATAACCTACAAGGGTAGAAATATTAGACTGGCAGCAGACCTACCCACAGAAGCCTGGCTGGCCAGAAAGGATGGCATGATATAATCAGGGTGCTAAATGAGAAAAATATGTAGCCAAGAATACTTTTTATCCAGGAAGGATGTCATTCAAAATAGAAGGAGAGATAAAAAAACTTCCAGGACAAACAGAAACTAAAAGAATTTGTGATCACTAAACCAGCCCTGCAAGAAATATTAAAAGAGATCCTGGGGGCGCCTGGGTGGCTCAGTCATTAAGCGTCTGCCTTCGGCTCAGGTCATGATCCCGGGGTCCTGGGATCGAGTCCCGCATCGGGCTCCCTACTCAGCAAGAAGCCTGCTTCTCCCTCTCCCATTCCTCCTGCTTGTGTTCCTGCTCTCGCTATCTCTCTCTCTGTCAAATAAATAAATAAAATCTTTAAAAAAAAAAAAAAAGAGATCCTGTAAGCAAAGAAAGAGCATAAAAGTAACAGAGACCAGAAAGGAACAGAGACAATATACAGAAACAGTGACTTTACAGGTAATACAATGACACTAAATTCGTATCTTTCAATAGTTATTCTGAATGTAAATGGGCTAAATGCTCCAATCAAAAGACACAGGGTATCAGATTGGATAAAAATGCAAGACCCATCAATATATTCTCTGCAAGAGACTCATTTTAGACCCAAAGACACCTCCAGATTGAAAATGAGGGGGTGGAAAACCATTTATCACGTTTTCTGAACATACGGTTGTGGCTAATATCTCTGTTGCTAAAATTGATCCTTTAGCACCTTTGGATAAAGTCTGCCTTCTGGGTTGTGGCATTTCAACTGGTTATGGTGCTGCTGTGAACACTGCCAAGGTGGAGCCTGGCTCTACTTGTGCCATCTTTGGCCTAGGAGGAGTTGGATTGGTGGCTATCATGTCATGGTCTGTAAGGTGGCTGGTGCATCCCGGATCATTGGTGTGGACATCAATAAAGATAAATTTGCAAGGGCCAAGGAGTTTGGAGTCTCTGAATGTATTAACCCCCAGGACTTCCGTACACCCATCCAGGAAGCGCTCATTGAAATGACTGAGGGGGGAGTGGACTATTCCTTCGAGTGTATTGGTAACATGAAAGTCATGAGAGCAACGCTGCAGGCCTGCCACAAAGGCTGGGGTGCCAGTATCGTAGTTGGAGTAGCTGCTAGAAATTGCAACTCGCCCATTTCAGCTGGTAACAGGCCACACGTGGAAAGGCACTGCCTTTGGAGGATGGAAGAGTGTGGAAAGTGTTCCAAAGTTGGTGTCCAAAAAGATAAAAGTTGATGAATTTGTGACTCATAATCTGTCTTTTGACGAAATTAATGAAGCCTTTGAGCTGATGCATGCAGAGAAGAGCATTTGAACTGCTGTAAAGCTTTAAGTTCAACAGAGAAAACATGTTCATCCTTGTACCTAAGTCTTGTGGTCCAACTGGAACAGCCAGACAAGCAGGGAGAAGATTTTCTAAGTTCTCAGCCTCTTAGACCTTCTCTACTACTACTTCTAGAGTAACCTACTCTAGCAATAGTATTTTTTGTATAATTCATAAATCTCTAATCAAGGCTAATACAGCCATAAATCTGTTTTCTGAACTCTCCTTCACACGAATAATTGCCAGCTCATTAAGGAATATTCTAACATAATAAAAGTAATTTCTGTGTAAAAAAAATATGTGAGGATGAATGAAACAGTCTTAAACTATATGTTCAAAAAATATTTGTGCCACTTGCTCTTTGCTTGGAAATGAAAATTTTTAATTTAGTAAAAGCAGAGGATGAATACATTTTACAAAAACAGTATAATTTGTGAATTTCATTTATTCAGTTATGCCACTCATGCTGCATTGATCAACATCTATCAAAAATATCTTTGCATTATAGAGGATATAATAACACTTCAGATTCAAGGAAGAGTTTTTCTTAAAATTATTGATCTACTTATATTTAAATTTAAATTTAATATTTTCATTATTGTTTTATCCAAACATATATGAAAATGTTTACATTTGGATAATGACAGGCCTACTAATTGCTTTGAACTAAATTTTCTGAACTACAAAAGGTAAAATAAAGTCTTAGGTCTGTGAAAAACATTGAACTATTAAAGTGAGATTTCTTGGCTCAGATTGCTTGGAAAGGGAAAACTATAAAGACTGTGCAATTTACCGACAAATTAGCATTTTATTTTATAAAACATGATGTCTTTTTTAAGTTTCTAAATAGTGGCTAAACAATATTATAGTTACCTGAAAATTATTTTTCTGAACTGTGAAGTAGTTTTTTTGTCACACCACTCTCTTGACTATTGGGTTATTTTTTTTCCCAAAGAAAAATCTGAGTATTTCAGTGAGCTAATTTGTAAGCCAAGCACTCCTTCCCCCTCTCAATTGTTCAAACAAATCCCCAATGGCCTCCCTGAGTTAAATTAGCAGAAGAATAATATTTTATGGCTCACTAATGCATAGAATCAAGTAGCAGATCCCAGCTCAGCAGTGTAAAGATAGAAACAATGGTGTGTGTCCCATTTTGTTAACTCCACAATGTGCCTATAGGCCTCAACCAAAAGATATAAATTAAGGATTAAACATAAGTGTAAAGCAATTAGCTAACAAGAAAATTTATATAGGAATATTTTAACAGAAAGAGCTAGTGCAACCTAAATTTTTGTCACTTTTTTAGTAGATTAACAATATCTATTTTTATTTGTAGGCCAAATCCTAAGGCAACTCAATTGCATTTCATGTTTACAAGCCCTCTTTTGCCTCTCTGAGCAGTAATAGTATTCATATTTATATCCTATTCATATTTGAATACTTATGTTCAGGAGACTTCATATTTGAGTCCTTACACTCAGGTGACTTCTTCAGTTGCATTTCAAGGGTTTCTAACTAAGAGGAGGTGTGCATACCCCCAGGAGAAGCACAAGACAATCCTTTGGAGATACGTAAAGAAAAATACTCACATCGCATACAGTGAGCAAAACATCCTGAAGAAGGAATAAATAATCCAGGCACAGAAGACTAAATAGTGGAGTCCTCATGCATTCATTCTCTGATTTCAGTAGGTTACACCTTATAGCAGTTTACAAGAGACCACTTAGGAGGATTTGCAGATTATATTGTCAAGTTTATCTAAACTAACCTTCACAAGAAGAACAAATTACTTTAAAATATTCTGACAATGACATCACGTATTGAAGATAATGCTAATGATGCAAGCCCATAAGTGAACAACAAAATGGCAGCATGGAAAGTTCTATTCCTGGTATACGTTCCTCATTGCTCATATTATGAGATAAAAACAAAGATGATCTAATTAGATCAAAGAATTTGTCAAAAATTCAAAATTATCAAAACAATTTAACTATTCTTTTATATTCACAATTATTCAATTATGGATATTCTCATGCATCTATTCTTCATTGTGATAACTAGTCATTGATAACATGCAACTCTTACAATTAACCTGACATTTTAACATACTGTTTTGTTCATCTTTGTCTTATTTTAAATTTTTATATGGTTTTTGTAATGTATGAAATATGTTAGCATTATTTTCTTCAGTTATTTTATATTTATTATAAAGGCAGATTAGTGGATTAACAGCATGAACTTGGAACCAGACTGCCAAATTCTGCTACTTACTACTAACATGGACAACTTATTTAATCTCCCTATGCCTCAGTTTTTTTATAGAAAGTGCTGATAATAATAGTACCTATTTCATAGGGCTGTTATGAAGAAAAATTAGTTAAAATTTATAGAAAAACAGTTAAAATTTATGTTCAGTGCCTTGAACATAGTAATATCTATATAAGTACAGTTAAACTAAATTAAAATATTAAAGAAATTAATGTATATGTATTGGGATATATGCTTAATTTTTTTTACAGACGTGTATGCAATCAACAAAGTTTGAAGCCCACTCTTCTAGAGAATCCTTGTCACATTTGTCACTTGAGAACTTAAACATGATCATGGTATATAGACAGAAAATTCCTATCCATTCATGTAACCTAAACCAAGACATATATTTTAATTTTACATAGAGATTCACTCTTTACTTTTCAAAATAATAAAGGAAGAGCAGAAATAAGATGTTTAAAATAAGTAACAAGTTAGATATCAATTACATATGGCTAACAGAATACTGTGTCTAGGATTTCCAACAGAATCACTCTATCAAATGTACCTTATACTAATGTTTATACTGATTCATATTCTCTGAGCACCAAAAACTGATCATGGGAGACATGCAGGAGCCTTCTCAGATAATAAAAATTCAGCATATATGACAACTCAAACAATTAATGGTTATTGATGGCCAAAGATGGATAGGATGTGTGTGACTCCTGCCTCAAGAGCCCCGTAGTGGCTGTGTATGCAAATTTCTGCAACGCAATGAGGCAACTGTTCATAAGGCAGCATAAAAATGACATTTTGAGCATTACTGGCTGAAACTGGGAGGCAGAGAAAGGGCTTTTTAGAGGATCTAGGTATCATTATAGATGGCTACCAGGATGATTTAGAGTGTTGGGCCAAACCACACATAGTAGCACAAAGCATGAGGTTAATAAGACTGTAAGAATTAATATTGTTAATGTGTCCATACTCCCCAAAACTACAAATTCAATGCAATTCTATCAAAATTCCAAAGGCATGTTCACAGAAATAGAAAACCAACCCTAAGATTTGTATGGAACCACATAAGACATCAAGTAGCCAAAGCAATCTTGAAAAAAAGAAAGGGAAAGGGAAAGGGAGAAATTATACTACAAGACAGGATACAGGGAGTTGAAGTCAATAGCAAGCTATGTGAGGAGTTAGTTCTGCCTGAAAGAATATGGCTAGAACACTGTGAGAGGTACAGGTAGTGTGGGGACAGAATCTGGTCCAGATAAGACTGAAAGCCAGGGATGAAGATTCCATACAGTGTAAACATAAACAATCAAAAACTAGTGAACAAACAGAAGGGCATTAGGAGCCAAGCCAGAAGAAATCAAACCACCTGAGGAACAAAAGTGGGATTCAGTCAAGAAAGTCTCAGATAAAAGAGCAAAAGAAAGATATAGGGGCACCTGTGTGGTGCAGTTGGTTAAGCATCCGACTCTTGGTTTCAGCTCAGGTCGTAATTTCAGGGCCGTGAGATCGAGCCCCATGTCAGGCTTCACACTCAGCATGGAGTCTGCTTAAGACTCCTCTCCCTCTGCCCCTCCCCCTCCCCAAAATAAATAAAAATAAATCTTTAAATTAAAAAAAAAAGAAAAGAAAAGAAAGATATAGGAACAGGAAGGCAGGTGTGGACATGATTTACATGGCTCCAGCCATGCCAAGGCTGTCACTCAAAGGCAGAGTTAACCACAGTAATTCAGTTACCAACTACAAAGAACCTATAAGAAGAAACTGTAAAGAAAAAGGAATAGCAAAAGTGCACACAGCTGAGAAGGCCTTTGGGTTGGAAGTGACTTTTCTGGCCTCCCTCCAAGGTTCTGGCACCCAATTTGCCATTGCCCAAATACAGAATGTTCTTTCAAATCTCCACATATTTTCCTTAGGCTTCTATCTGTGCCTGAAACACCTCCTCCTCCAAGGCCAGGTATCCAAATATGACAGCTGAATTTAATTAAAGTTTATTGATTACACTGGGTTTTTCTTTGGTGAAACTCAAAGTAATGACCGCACTGAGGTAAGTATAGCAAAGTAACCAGAAACTACCTTCTAAGGACTAATGTCCCCAGAAAGAGTTCCTGTGATCCCAATAAAATGGTTACCAAAATTACTGCTAACTTGGTTCCCTCTCATAGGAAAACTGAAGTTTCCTCAGTAGGAAATTAAGGAAGCAGAGGTATCCCCAATTCTTCACAGTACCAAAAGCCTAAGGAACTTTCCCACACATCAGGATCCATATCCATATCCATATCCATATCGGAACTTTTCCACACATCAGGATCCATATCCATACTTGGCATTTAGCACCCAATGTCCCATTTTCCAAAACCACTAAATAATCATTGCCCTTTTCAGATGGGGCATCCTAATGTTACCTACTTCCTGTGGAAACTGTGGAAATGCCACATTCATCATTTCACATATTTTCAAGATTGATAGCATTGGCTGAATTTGAGTTTCAAACCTTGAAAAACTGATTTTTAGATTTTTCACAGTTGTATGAGGAATTGTTCTTTTTTTGAGAAACTGTTCTTTTTAAGACTAGAAAGATGAAAGCATAATTAGTTTGCTGAAACAGTTGAGTATCAGTGATTTACTCATACTGAGCTCAGCATGAAGATCATGCTGTTCCTTTAGCATTTTCTAACTGACAAGGCAGGAACCCCATGAGTCTGAATATTCTATATCAACAATAATGGAATGTAACTGGACTTTGATGTTGAAGGGCCTAGAGCACCCGTGGGATTAAAAGGCCAACTGATCATGGGCCAGTTTACTACTTAATATTAACATAATGCCTAAGTCCACCATATAGCTCATTTGATTTTGTATGACATTGTTCTCTCACTGAAGTGCTGCCATTTTGCAACAGTACTATTATAGAGAATACAAAAGACCAAGCACTTTCACATCAGCTCCAGCACCTACCCTAAGACATTTTAAACTGGATATTCCCATTCTTATTTTAGTACTCTTGTCATTGTTTAAAGTTCAAGGTGTGCCCTAAAAGCTGCTTTTTAAATATGCTCCTATGGAATATGCCTCTTGTGTTCTCTGAAACTAGGCCATTTTGGCTGTATCTTTGAATAATATAATAATCTGAGTTAATATTTACTTACTCCGTGGTAGGGACCACACTGAGTGCTTTTACTTAGATTAATTTATCCAATCCCCATGCTATTATGAAACCAAAGAACTGAAGGTTAGAGTCATTAAATCATTTGCCCTAGGTCACAGAGCTGGTGAGTGTCAGAACCAGTTTTTTAAGTAGAGATAACTAGAGCTCACTCATACTATTTTTAATGTCTGGAAAATTATTATATTTATTTATAGTTGGAAAGACTTATCATTAACTTTGAGTTTGAATGTCTTATCTTGACCCCACAAAAGGACTCCAGAATCACTCTGGAGCATATAATAGTTTTAGATTTGTTACTCACTTTTAATGAACATAGTTTTGAATTTATCCCAAAGGACATTATATAGTCAGTCAGATGCCTAGAAAAATTACTTCTGCTCCCTTGGCCACATTACTCATTCATCCTTAGAAGAAGAAAACAAAAAAGATAGAAGTATAACTTTCAACAAGCACTGAAGATACTAAAAATTTTAACTCACCTAGGACCTGATGTTTTCCCTAAACATTCTCTGAGCAAAATTTGATTCCTAGTGTAGCAGGAATGATTCAGATTTCAGCTCCTCCATTGGACCCTGCATGTACGTGACCTTGGACATGTTACTTACCTTCTGAATCTCAGTTTCCTCCTCTGTAAAATGGAAATACTCTACCTTGTAAGGTAGATTAGAGTATAAGAATAATGAGAACTGGATTTCAGATGCTAAAAAAATTTTAGCCATCTGTCATCATCATTAGAACTTCTAATAGTCAGAAAGCTTCCAAGATTATCTCTCCCCATACACAACAGCAAGGATTACCTGAAGACAGCTTTATAAGATCATAGACTCTTTCTTTAAATAATTTGATTCATACTATATTTCTTTCTCTACATAACTTACACGTAAAACATAATTGTATTATCCTTTTTCCCCCTCTGCAACTAGAACTAGAAACTATTCCCCACATGTCAGCACAGAATCTTCCCTCAATAAGAGAAAACTTGAGTCCCCAGTGATGAATAGAATTACATTCTTTAGTTTTGTGTTTTTTACAGTTTCCATCAGGTCTCAGCTTCGATATTTTTGTTCTCATTATTTTTTTTTTGGTCAACTTTATACAAAAGAAGGATATCAGGGCTGAGATGAGGGGTCATTCACCTTCCCTGAGAATGAACTTCATGACAATGATGTCTCTGCAGCCCAGGAAAGAAGGTATTCCAAAGTAGGAAAGAAGTTTTTGTGTCTATGAGAATTCTCTCAATTGTACAATCAGTAGATGGGACAACTTCCTGGGAAGGCACACACATAATCTCACTACACTGCCACCTCAAAATGACAGTTTATTACATCAATTGTGAACCTTGCTAAAAGGTTCTAGTCACTGGTCAGAGCTGAATAGGAATTCCAGAGCCTCACAGTGTTTACTACTATTTACTGTCTTAACTAAGACACTGAGTCCTACAGATAGCTGTCTATATGTTAGAGAATTACTTTAGAATTTGGGGAAACCTAAAGTTTAAGTTTAGACCCTAAAGTAATGGGCAGCAGATGACAGATTCCCTCACTATGAAAAGAGGCCCAGATAAGAACTATAGATGATACTGAAGGAAAGTCATTATGGAAGCTTGTTGGGGAACTGCGAGTAGAACCATGTTGCTCATTGAGGCTGTACGGGTAAGGATTCGTATATAGTGGGTATGCTGAATATAAAAAACAGAGGTCTGAATATAAAAACTATGGAGCTAGGACCAGAAGTAGAAATAATGCAGTTTCTTTTAAAAAATTAAAAATTTTAAAAACTCTTATCAAGAATATCTTACTGCTAACTCTTTAACAGAATCTAGTAAAATGTTAATATAATACTATTAAATTAAAAATAAATTTTTGTTGTAACACTATGAAATAATAAAGAAACATTAAATGATCAGGAAAATAAAATCACAAAATATACACTTGAAGTAATAAACAACATGTAATGGATAAGAGTAAAAGTAAACTCTGTATTATATTTTTAATTGGTTACTAATAAGGTTTAAATGATCAGAAAGAAAGAAACAAAAAATTTCATAACTCAAATTTAAAATAATAATAGCAATCATATCCTATAATTTCATCTTAGAGTATGGCTTGTAATACTAACTGATTGACACATTCTAAGATCTACCAATTTGCAAGTATCAAAGTTCAGGTTGACCACTACATACCTATTAGAATGGTAAAAAAACAGAACACTGACAACACCAAATTCTCTCAAGGATGCCAACCAACAGGGACTCTGCTTATTCATTGCTGGTAGGAATGCAAAATTGTACAGACTTTTTGAAAGACAGTTTGGTGATTTCTTAAAAAATTAAACATACTCTTACTATATGATCTAGTAATCACACTCCTTGGTATTTACTCAAAGGAGTTAAAAACTTATGTCTATATGAAAACCTGCACATGAATGCTTATAGCAGCTTTATTTATAATTGTCCAAACTCAAAAGCAACCAAGATGTCCTTCAACAGGTGAATAGAAAAAACAAACTGTGGTACATCAAGACAATAGAATATTATTCATTGCTAAAAAGAAATGAGCTATCAAGCCATTAAAAGACATGGAGAAAACTTAAATGCATATTACTAAGTGAGAGAAGCCAATCTGGAAAAGCTACAAACTGTATAATTCCAACTATATAACATTCTGGAAAAGGCAAAAAACTATGGAGACAGTGAAAAGATCAGTGGTTGCCAGAGGTTGGGAAGGAGGGTAGAATGAATAGAGCACAGATGATTTTTAGGATACTGAAACTATTCTGCATGATACTATAATGGATATATGGTGGATACATGTTATAATATGTTATACTTTTGTCAAAATCCATAGAAGAAGAACAAAAGCCATACATCATGAAGAGTGAATCCTGATGTAAACTATGGACTTTGGGTGACTGCAATGAGTCAATCAATACAGGTTCATCAATTCTAACGAATATACTACTGTGGTACAGGATACTGATAGTGGGGGAGGTTGTGTGTTTGAGGACAGGGGTAATAGAAACTGTACTTTCTGCTCAATTTTGCTGTGAAACTAAAACTACTCTAAGAAAAATAAAGTCTATTAAAAGTTTTTCCAGTTATATTAAAATGTTTTCTAGTTTGTAATATGCCTATAGATTTATATATATTTAATTGCATTTTTGGATCAACATAATATTGGGTTTGAGATATATGAAGTCATTAAACAAAAGCTATGCCCCCTTATCCCAAGAAAATTACTTTAAGAAAAAAAAACCACCAAATCTCAAATTTTTAGTGTTTATGTTTTTAGAATAAATGTCCTGCCCTTTAGAATTCTAGAAAGGTACTACAGGCAAAATAAAATGCAATTTCCTTCAACTAAAAAGTAATAATTAAACAAGATCATATTGGTCGTCTATAAAGTGTTTCTTCCATAGTAACTTATTCATTGGATTATGGATCTCAGTTCTCTGGGGATAACAACAAGTCCATATAAAGATTTTATACAAATATATTTGATGTCTCAGTTCTCAACTTAGCTGACAGATGTGCATAATTGTCCACATTCGAATGTTCAGATGGTCCCCTGGTACTTATGGACTGATGTTAAAGAATACAGAAGTTACTTCAGAAAAGATAATATAAGCTTAATATTAGAAAATTCCTCTCCAATTTTTTTCACTCTTTATCAACATACAGTCATTATGGGTCATCTTCATGTGTGGGCTTCTCAAATGCAGAGAGGCACAAAGCAATACGTTCATCCCTTTTGGAAGCAACAAAGGACATAAAGCTTATTGACGATCTCTCACATCTAACCACATCCTAGAAAACCTAGTTCATCTCAGATTAATTTTCTAAGATTTACAATAACAATATACTCTAAAAAACAGTCCAGTCCAATAATCCTTGGGGGGGGGAACAATAAGGAAATGGTTAATTCTTAGAAATATACCCTTTTAATGAAGATTGCAGTGGGCAATAAAAAATTTATATTTTTTAAGATGCTAAAGTATTCTAAGAAATCTTGATTTACTCTCTTAAGCCATAGCTACACAAAATTAAGCAAAATTTTAGTTTTCAGAAAGCTAGAGAAAAATAAACTGAAATATAACATTGTGTGCGATTCCTTTAAAGATGTATGTGAAATCAAAATTAGAAGCTTTCTTCTTTCCATTAAAAAGGGGAATAGTCAAGGAAAATAATATATGTGAGAAATCTAGCAATCCAAAATAGCTATTATATAATTGTGTTTATTATACTTGGCTAGCTGATTTGTTGGAATGTGTCACTCTGAGAAGGAACATTTATAATCTCCTACTGCCATCTTATGTAATGTCTTGTCATTGCACAATACAAAAGGATTCAGAATATACATTAAGGAAAAGCGAGAGAACTTTCTGGAAATTGTAGAACAACCCACATTTCTCACATAAAAATTAAATATCTATTATTCTACTCCTTATCTATTTGCAATAGGATTTATTGAAGTTTGGTAATGGAGCAATTATTAATAATTCCTTTCCTATTAATTGCTTAAACTTCCTATTCTGATCACACTATACTATTTTTCATATATAATTTATTGTAATGAAATACAAAAGCTGGAGATTAAAATGTATAACAATAAAACAGAAACAAAGCACAGTTCTATTCACTTTGTTGTTTTGTTTTTTATTTGTTTGATTATCACAATTCTATTTTTTAAAGAAACAAAATTCAACAAACTTTCTTACAAAAATTTATCCTGAAATCATGTTATAATTTTAAATAGCAGAATTTTCATTTTTTATAAAGATTTTACTTATTTATTCGAGAGAGAGAGCAAGAGCAGGGGTGGGGGGCAGAGGGAGAAGGAGAAGGAGACTCCCGCTGAGCAGGGAGCCTGATGCCCCAGGACCCTGAGACCATGACCTGAGCCAAAGGCAAATGCTTAACTGACTGAGCCACCAGGTGCCCCCAGAATTTTCATTTAATGTGCCAATTTTAAACACATGCCAGAGTTTTAATCTAAAAATCACAATGTAAACATGTAGGCAAATTTGTATTTATTTTTTAATAAATTCTAACAACTCTTTTTTTTTTTTAAGATTTTATTTATTTATTTGACAGAGAGAGAACGGGAGAGCAGGAACACAAGCAGGGGGAGAGGGAGAAACAGGCTCCCCGCCGAGCAGGGAGCCCGATGTGGGGCTCGATCCCAGGACCCTGGGACCATGACCTGAGCCGAAGGCAGACGCTTAACAACTGAGCCACCCAGGCGCCCCTAACAACTCTTTTTTAATACATGTCACTAGTCAATTACTATTCAAAAGACCATAATTCCACACAGTGTGGAAAGCTGTCAGTTGGAGAGTCTCTCCACTCCTATTTGACTATTTAATATCAACATGCCAACTATTAGAGAAATATATCAATTAAGAATGTACTCATCCATGAGGGGCGCCTGGGTGGCTCAGTTGGTTAGGCATCTGCCTTCGGCTCAGGTCATGATCCCAGGGCCCTGGGATCGAGCCCCGCATCGGGCTCCCTGCTCAGCAGGGATCTTGCTTCTCCCTCTCTCTCTGCCTGCCGCTCTGCCTACTTGTGTTCTCTCTATCTGTCAAATAAATAAATAAAATCTTAAAAAAAAAAAAAGTACTCATCCACGAATAACTAAAACAAAAACAAAAAACAACAATATCAATTAACCATGGCTTGAACAAATAGAAGTTCAGTTCCACAAGAAGGAGTACGTTGCCTTTGATTCTGTTTCTCAAAAGTCTCATCATTTACTAAGGTTCCTTCCAGCTTTCCATGCACCCGTCCTTAGGACATTGACCTTTCTCCTCATGCTTGTCATTTCATGGTCATAAAATGGTTGTTATTGTTCCAGACAATAAATCAATGTCAAGACCAGAACAAGTGAAAAAAAAAAGAAAGCACCAGATGCATCCATCCCCATATTATTGTTATTAATCTCATGGCCAAAACTATGTCATATGCCCATTTCTAGCCACAAAGGAAGCTGGGGAAAAGAGCATTTGGTTTAGCAAAGGTCACTGGGAACAAAATTAGCAAGATTCAAGGGAGGAATGGATGGTGGGAAGAAACAAACAATGTCTGCTACAAGGAATGAGATTAATGTTGATCTATAATTAAGACTTTCTGTCCAGATAGTAGGTTAAGCTGGAGGAGGAAGCATCCCTCTCTTTCCAACCACATACTACTGCTAGGTTACATGTTAGGGAAGATATACATTGGTTGAGCTTAAAGCAAGTTAAGAGAAATGTTCAAGTGCTATATGCAAAGAGAACCAATAATAATGGTTGGGAGCTGAAGTCCCGATTCCACAGAGGTAACGGGAACGCTTATACCCAAAAGGCAGAAGTAAAGATGCCAGACCCAATGCACATGTAACAGCTGGCACTGAACCTGGAAGGAGAGGTCTGGCCAGGAGAATACCTCCCACCAATGTAAGGAGCCACACAAATATGGGCAGTGCCCCAGACCTGGGCCAAACTAGAGCACCCAGCCTGCATACAGATGTTGAGACTGAATTCTCACACAACTCACCCAGAATAAAATATCCAAGGACAGAAACTAATGGAAATGGTCTAGAACAGGTTAAGCCTGTAATATATTATAACTGGCAACCAGAAAACTTCCTCAAAGTGACATAGCACATAGAAGATAATTTCTACAAAAGATGAAGCTGCTGGCAAACAAGGAAAAGCACAAAAAGAAATGCAAGTGGCACAACAAATGGGAGAAATCATCCCCAGGGATCCATCCATACTAGAGTGATCTCAAAGGGTCTTTTCCAAATCAGTCTTTATAAGACTCTTTCAACTTTAACAAATAATAACTATAAACATAATCCATACTAGGTCGTTAGGAATTAGGGAAGGGAAACAAGGAAAAATACTAAAACAGAAAACCTGACTTGTCCCTTTCTTCTCATGACCCTAAAATGAGCTTACATGTCATTCATAGAAAACAAAAGGGCTAAAGGACACAGAGTCATTTACAAGAATAAATCAATATAAAACAGACTGAATTTTAGAGAGCTAAAGGATATAAGACAGAAGTCATACAATTGAAAATTGCAAAGATGTACTCCCTGGCCCTGTGGGTCTCCAAAACATCTTCACAAAGATGAATGTATTAGACCTGATGAGGGCATCAGCTAAGAAAAGAATCTTAAAGGGGATGAATTTTCAGCTGAATTTGAAAAGATCTGTGGGGTCAGGGAAGAGATACAAATTATCAGAATACTGCTGATTCATCCTTCTACATTCATAGGCTTGTGTCCAATCCTAATCATACAAATTTAAATGAGTTTTAGAGAAACTGGAAAAATCCATAGATATTAACATTTGTCCAGTAGGTGGAATATCAGTATTAGGAGCAAATATTAAGTGGATTTTCTTCATTTCACATAGAAGATACATGAGTGCTCTGTTTAAATTCTTCTTTCAAAGTATTTAAGGTGTTTTAGGAGAAAATTAAGTTTTTGTTCTCAGGAAAAAAAGATCAAAATTGGAATAGGAATGATACATAAAAGAAAGAATCTGTAACTTTCAAGATAATAAACTCTGAAATAAGCTATCAGGTCAGGAACTAACTTTTGCTTCCAGACGTCTATTAGAATCAACCATGATGGGATTATGGGTGATTTTCATTTCCTTACTTGTACCTTGCTGAATTGTCTAAGTGTGCATTATCTTTTATAATAAAAGAATATCAAATATAGAAATTTAAAATCTAAATAACATGGTTCAAATCATCAATTGCCTGAAAAAGGAGACTGGAGAAGATATGTAAGTCTCTCTAGGTCTTTTATTCAATAAGGAAAAAGCCCTTCCACAAATTAAATTCTGTGTCAATAATTTTTGATAGAATATTAATCGTTCTTAATATGAAATCTAGGAATATTAATAGATTCAATCAGTTCTTCAACATCTAAGTGATAATTATTAAGATCTTAATTGTTCAATCATTTGATGGTTACTTAACTTCTTTAGCAACAATTATGGATGGCAGAGAAGGTGGGAGTTTCCTCCTTCAAAGTAAAAATATTCAAAAGAAAAAGTCTAACCAAGAAAATAACACATTATACTGATCATTTCAGAAAAAAAAGAAAAGAGTAATTGAAAAATAACAATTTTCCCACCTACTCCCCTTCCAGATCTTTAAATAATTTCATTTATATAGAGAAGTAAGTATGGCAATGAACATATAGGAATAGATTCTGAACAATGACCACATTCTGCTTCATTATATAGAGTTCTATATAAAAATTGATCAACAAAGTTACAAAAGAACATAAATAAAATAATTCTTTCACAAATAGCAATAGGCCACATAAAAACTGGACAAAATCCAATTAGAGTGATATATAGCACTTCTTGCTAAGACAATGACATACACAGGAACACATACATGTAACAGATCAATTTTCAGCCTGGTTTCCTAAGATAAAAGTACTGATACAAATCACTGTTAAATCAAGTTTAGTTACCAAAGTCAATTTAAACCAAATTAGGCCTAAAGCCACATAAGGCTCTTCTAGTTTCCTAGAGCTAAAAGGATTATTAACTAAATAACCCGAATCATTCCTCTAATTCTGTTCTGCATATTTGACCTGAGCTTCCTAAAGTTAATTCAGAGAACTGAATTTAGAGGACTGGGCTGAGGAAATTCTACTTTGATGCCATCCTGTTCAGGGTACTAAGGGGCAGAGAATTGGAATTCAGAGATGGAAAGCTAATAAAATGCTGGGCAGCTAAGCAGAAAATACATCTGGACAATCAGTGCCTCTCAACCTGGCTGCAAATTTGAACTTCCTGGGTAGTCTTTTTTAAAGTACCAAATCAATTAAATCAGACTCTTAGAAATTGAGCCCATGTTTTTTTGTTTTTTGTTTTAATTCACCACATGATTCTAATACAGAGAAAGGATTAAAGAGCATAGCAATAGATGATATCAAATAAACAATATTCTTCAGGTTTAATGCATCCAAAACAGAGAATGGTGTTCCAAACCACGAGTCAGCTCCAAAGGGAATTAAAACATAAATATGATAATTTTTATAACCCCAGAATACAAAGATGACAATTTGTAGTAGCCAAAGCACCAAGAAATTACCTGAGGGGCTGATTACTGAAATATTGGAAGAAACTAAAGCAAAAATTCTCCTTGGTGCCTTTATTCTTCCTGGCCCATGAGAATAAATAGCTAATAAAGTCAAGCAGTGGAGTAATGGGGCTCCTGGTACTTCTCTTCTATGCTAATGACACTCAGCAGGAAAAAAAAGGGGGTTCCAGAATTAACACATCTGTTGTTATTTGGGTGTTGTCACCAACTTCAAAGTAAAAAGCCTTGAAAACAACTATGTAAACAATTTTTTAAGGCATTCGTTCAAATTCAGGTCATATGAAAACCCTAAGTCCATTTACCAATAAGACTTATTTTTCAGCCTGAACAATTTGGAGAACTTTAGTGACCTTGAACTTTCACAGAAAGTTTTCTCAACTTTCTTATGACCCTTAAAATGACCCAGCTGAGACTGGATCAACAGTGAGAAATTGAAATTAACCATTGTGGATGAAGATATAAAAAATATATTTCAGATAAACAGAAAGTATAGGAAATAATAAACACCTGTATACCCACTACCTAGCTTAAGAAATAAAACATTAAAAATGCAGTTGAAGTCTTCTGTGTTTTTCCTCTCCCATTAACTCTCTCACCCGTACCAGCCCCCTCCAAATGAATGGAACAGTCCTAATCCTAGATTTGGTGTTTATTATTTCTATGTTTTTATAATTTAACCAGATATGTATAGATCTCCAAACAATATATAGTATTGTTTCTTTTTTTTTTTTTTTAAGATTTTATTTATTTGAGAGAGAGACAGAGAGCATGAGCCAAGGCGGGGGGAGGGGTGGAGGGGACGAGAGAGAATCTCAAGCAGTTTCTGCACTTAGCGCAGAGTCCAACCAGGGGCTCCATCTCATGACCCACTTTTCCACTTAACTTGCTCTTATTTATTTATAAGAGTTCTAAGTTTAAATACTACTCATTTGTTTATTGTACGCATTGCATTTATCTTCTTCCAGTCTGTGGCTTCCCTTTCACTTTGTTTATGATGTCTCATGACACATTTAAGTTTTTAATTTTAATTCAATCAGTATCACCAATCTTCTCATTTAATTTTTAGTGGTGGGACAATATTCAGGCACCACAGGATAACTAGTTTAAAGCACAGTCTTTCATAAAGTCTTCTCTTCCCCATTTTAGCTCAGGTAGGAATAAGGATTTTAATGATCCTGTCTTCTACCAATTAAATCTTATCTCTACAAAGCAGCCTTGAGCTTCTACTAGCGACCAGATCATCTGACAACTGAATAAAACTGAGAGAACCTCCTGATACTTCTTCCACTAACAGATGTCAATATTGACCACTCTTTGAAATGGAACTTCTAGATCAACTAAAGTACTTTCCATAAAGAGAATGAAAGGGACTTCATGAATTGTAGCATATTTGATCCACAAATGCTGGTTTTATGTTTTCATTTTTTCAGTAATTGAAGTATAACTGGCATACAATATTAGTTCCAGGTGTACAGCATAGATATTCAACATTTGTATACATTGTGAAAGGGTCACCACAATAAGTCTAGATAACATTTGTCACTTTACAAAGTCAATACATTACTATTGACTATATTCCCCATGTTGTACATTATATTCCCATGATTTATAACTGGAAGTTTGTACTTCTTAAGCCCCTTCACCCATTTCACACCCCCCAAATCCCCTCTCCTCTGGCAACCACTAATCTGTGCTCTGCAGCTGTGAGTTTGCGTTTTGTTTTGTTTTTTAGATTCACATGTAAGTGAAATCATATAGTATTTGTCTGTCTCTTTCTGATTTACTTTAGTTAGCATAATACTCTCCAGGTCCATCCATGTTGTTGCAAATGGCAACATTTCATTCCTCTTTATGGATGAGTACTATCCCATTGTATATTATATATACCACATCTTCTATATTCATTAAACCATCAATGGACAGAGGTGGTTTCCATATGTTGACTATTATAAATAATGCTGCAATGAACACAGGGGTACTTACATCTTTTGAATTAGTGTTTTCATTTTCTTTGGATAGATACCCAGTAGTGGAATTGCTGGATCATGTGGTAGCTCTATTTTTAATAGAGGAAGCTCCAGGCTCTTTTCCAGAGCAGCTGCACCAATTTACATTCCCACCAAGAGCATACCAGGGTTCCTTTTCTCTACATCCTTGCCAACATGTTATTTCTTATTCTTTTTTTTTAATATTTTATTCATTTACTTATTTGAGAGAGAGAGAGTGCACACAAGTGGGAGGGGGCAGAGGGAGAGGGAGAGAGGGAATCTCAAGCAGACTCCATGCTGAGTGCGGAGCCCAATGCAGGGCTTGATCTCACAAACCTGAGATCATGACCTGAGCGGAAACCAAGAGTAGGACACTTAAACAACTGAGCCACCCAGGCGCCCCTCTTCTCTTTTTTATAATAGCCATTCTGACTGATGTGAGGTGATATCTCATCATGGTTTTGATTTCCATCTCCCTGATGAATAGTGATGTTCAGGATCTTTTCATGTGTCTGTTGGCCATCTGTATGTTGTCTAGAAAAATGTCTATTAGGGTCATCTACCTATTTTTTAATTAGATTATTTGCTTTTTTGGTGTTGAGTTGTATAAGTGCTTCATATATTTTGGGTATCAACCCTTTATCAGATATATCACTTGCAAATATCTTCTGCTATTCAATAGGCTTAATTTTTGTTTTGTTGATGGTTTCCTTCACTGTGCAAAATCTTTTTATTTTAGTGTAGTCCCAATAGTTTAATTTTGCTTTTGTTTCCCTTGCCAAAGGAGACATATCTAGAAAAATGTTTCTATGGCCAATATCAAAGAAATTATTGCCTATGTTTTCTTCTAGGGATTTTACATTTTCAGGTCTCACATTTAGGTCTTTAATCCATTTTTTTATTTTTGTATATGGTGTAAGAAAGTGATCCAGTTTCATTCTTTGCATGCAGCTGTCTAGTTTTCCCAATATCATTTATTGAAGAGATAGTCATTTCTCCATTGTATATTCTTGCCTGCTCATAAATTAATTAACTATATATGTGTTGTTTATTTCTCAACTCTCTATTCTACTCCATTGATCTATGTACCTATTTTTACGCCAATACCACTGTTTTGATTACTATATCCTTGTAGTATAGTTTGAAATCAGAGAGCATGATGCCTCCAGCTTTGTTCTTTTTTCTTAAGATTGCTTTGACTATTTAAGAATTTTTGTGGCTCCATACAAATTTTAGTATTATGTGTTCTGTTTTTGTGAAAAATGTCATTGAAATTTTAACAGGGATTGCACTGTATCTGTAGATATCTTTGGGTATTATGGACATTTTAACATTAATTCTTCCGTCTATGAACATGGAATTTCTTTTCATTTATTTGTGTCTTCTTCAATTATTTTCATCAATGTCTTTTGGTTTTCAGTATAAAGTCTTTCACTTCCTTGGTTAAATTTATTCCTAGGCATTTTACTCTTTTTGATGAAATTGTAAATGGGTTGTTTTCTTGATTTCTCTAATAGCTCACTATTAGTGCATAGAAACACAACAGATTTTTTTGCATATTAGTTTTGTAACCTACAACTTTACTGAATTCTTTTAGCTCTAACAGTTTTTGGTGGAGTCATTAGGGTTTTCTATACCCTATATATATTTTCTATATATATCTAATCAGCAAATAGTGATAGCCTTACTTCTTCCTTTCCAACTTGAATGCCTTTTTTGTGTGTGTGCCTAATTGCTGTGGCTAAAACTTCCAATACTGTATTGAATAAAAGTAGAGATAATGAGTTCCTTGTCTTGTTTCTAATTTTAGAGAAAAAGCTTTCAGCTTTCCACCAAAGCTTTCCATTGAGTATGACGTTAGCTGTGGGTTTGTCATATAGAGCCTTTATCATGTCAAGGTACATTTTCTCTATACCCACTTTGTTGAAAGTTTTTACCACAAATGTATGTTGAATTTTGTCAAATGCTTTTTCTGCAGCTATTGAGATGATCATATGATTTTTATCATTCCTTTTGTTAATGTGGTCTATCACATTGATTGATTTGCAAATGTTGAGCCATCCTCGCATCCCTGGTATAAATCCCACTTGATCATGGTGTATGATCCTTTTAATGTTTACTGATATTTTGCTGAGGATTTTTGCATCTATATTCATCAAGGATATTGACCTGTTTCTTCTTTTGGTGTCCTTATCTGGTTTTGGTATTAGGGTAATCCTGGTCTTATGTAAAATGAGTTGGAAAACTTTCCCTCCTCTTCAATTTTTTTGGAAGAGTTTCAGAGGATGAGTATTAAATCTTCTTTGAATGTTTGGTCAAATTCACCAGCAAAGCCATCCGCTCCTGGAGTTTTGTTTGTTAGGAGGCTTTTTATTATTGATTTGACCTCCTTACTAGCAATTGGTCTATTCAGGTTGTGGGGTTTTTTGTTTTCTGTTTGTTTGTTTGTTTGTGTTTTTTGAGAGAGAGAACAAGAGCGAAAGTTGGGGGGAGAGGAGTAGGAGAGAGAGAGAGAATCTTAAGCAGGCTCCATGCCCAGCACAGGGCCCAATGCTGGGCTCAATCTCACAACCCTGAGATCATGAGCTGAGCCAAAATCAAGAGTCAGATGCTTAACCAACTGAGCCACCCAGGCGCCCCTATTCAGATTTTTTATTTCCTCCTGATTCAATCTTGAAATATGGTAAGTTCCTAGAAATTTACCCATTTCTTCTACGTGTTTCCTCCAAGAGTGGAACCTCAGGTTCCTATAGCACTTTGGGACCCCCAAACATCAGCCCTGTGGTTTTCCAAGACAGATATTTTGGAGCTTATCTCACTAGTGCAGATCCCAGGGGCTGAGGTACACAATGTGGGCCACCAACCCCTCATCCCTCAGGACAAGCACCTGTCTAATGAGATCCCTCCCTCCCTGTCACCAAGCCAGGGGTGGAGTTTTTTGTGAGACCATATCTCTGTCTCTCCAACACATCTTGATGTGGTCTTTTATCCCTTGTTGTGAAGAGTAGTTCATCTAGTTTTCATATCCTTTTCTGAGAGAAATGTCCATATATAGCTGTAGATTTGGTGTGTCTGTGGGAGGAGGTGGAGTTCAGAATCTTCCTATGCTGCCAACTTGGACTAAGACCCACAGATGCTCATTTTATCTTTCTTTCTCTGATACATGAAAATAGGAATATGCTAAGGCAAAATAAGTTTGCTGTACTTAACCCATTAAATAATGCAACCCATAAAGAAAAATTAATAAGTTACACAGAAGTTACACAGTTCAGATTATAATTTTTAAAAACTTCTGAAATATTTATATGGAAAAATCACTATCATATAGGGAGGAATATGTTCACTGTAAAGAGATTCCTGTTGTTATTTACAATGACCTACTGATCATAATTTTACAAAGGAAAAATATCAGATGTTTGGACCAATATTGAAACATATTCCTGTATTTTTATATATCATTTGCTTATTCCATAAAATCAGCTCAAATAGCAACCAAGGTATTCATTCAATTCATTCTTTCATTCAGTTAGTAAAGATATTTATTAATTGTGTTAAATCATAAACTAGATTTATAAGACTATGATGATGAATCAGAACTGAATTCTGTCTTCCAGAATTTTGTGGATTTTTAAAATATTTATTCAGCACTCACTATGTAGTAGGCATGGTGTTAAACTTTTCACATTTGTTATCTCATTTTATCTTCTCAAAAAATCAACAATAAGTCACCAAGTGTTTATTGAGCACTTATTCTGTGCCAGTGACAATTCAAAGTCCTGAGGAGACAGTGGTGTAAAGATAGGAAATCGTTCCTGCTCTCACAGAATTTTAGAAAGGGAAGACACACCACAAATACTTTTTAAAATAGACTATTTCATATAGTGTATGTTCTGTAAAGAAAATATTACAGGATAATGGGATAAAGAGTGAAATCTAAATAAGACTTAGAGAGGCTAAGTAAATTACCCAAGTCACACAGCTGGAAAGCAGCACTGTTCTGAACTTAATCCCATGCTTTTTCTACTACATCATCAATTTACATTTTGGTGTTTACTTATCTCTACATTTCATTTAGTCCTGTATAGTGTACAGAAAAGAAAGGGAGCAAAGAGTCCTTCCTGATGTTCTTCAGATACCCTGATACAGATCAGTAGCCTCAGATTCCAGGACCAGTTATGCTTCAACCTCCTATGTCTCCTCCCTACTGCTCAAACTGATAGACTGACCATGTCCTGCACTTCATGCCAGTTCAAAACTCTGAGTGCTGGGAAAGAAGCAAGATAACAAAGTTGTCAAGACCATGAAGTTATGGAGAGCAGATTGATACCACAAAGCTATGCATAACTACCAACAGGAAAAATTAAGGAGAATCTTTAGAGGCTAAATGTGAAGACTTCGTTAACTCAAATCTTCATAGGGATACTAAAGAAGAAAGCATGAATATTTTACATGGCTATTTTATCCTACAGACATTTAACATTTTTGGTGATGGCTTTTTCCAAAAAATTATCATTAACTCAGTAGTTCATATTATACATCATGGCTTCACATCATATGAAAAAATACAATAATTCATTTACACATAAATATATAAAATAAATAATATAGAATAGAAAATACAAAAGTAAAGTTTGTAAGTATCAAAAAAGGTCTTTTCTGAACTGTATTATGTCTGCTTTGTCTCTGTCATTCAATTCACGGCTTTTAATAGAAATCAAAACTGTGTTGAAGTGAACTAACCTTATTGTAGTAAATACTTTGCAATAGATATATGTATCAAATCATCATATATATACCTTAAATTTATAATATGTTACATGTCAGTTATATTTCAATAAAGCTGGGAATAACAAAATTTAAACTGTATAAATAATACTTTAATACCTCTTATGCTTTGCTAAGAGCTACAGTGTTTTAAATTCAGTCTGATTCTTTATGAGTTTTCAGAGAAAACAGACTACTCTGATTTATTATTTCTTTCTGAGGCGGTCTTTGTTTTTGAGGTAATTCATCCATTTCAACTTCTTTATATATTCTTTTCTGCCTTTTATACATAAAGAGATGATGAATACAACAATGATGATGATGACTTACAAACTGAAATACAGAAACTAATAGTACACTGTATGTTAACTAACTGGAATCCAAATTGAAACTTGTAAGAAAAAAAAGTATGCATGACAGAAAAAAGCTGAAATATAAAATAAAATGTAATACACTGTACTTAAACATCACATTGTTGGCATACTGTTGATAACTGTTTTTATGAGATTGGCATGTATATTGAAGGACAAGGCAGATGAGAACTAATTACTAATATATGAATTCTATCATTCCCAATGTTGTTAAGAACCAGAATAGTCACTGGGCACTTGGGTGGCTGAGTCAGTTACGTGTCCAACTCTTGATTTCAGCTCAGGTCATGATCTCAGAGTTGAGTTGGAGCCCCACATCAGGCTCAGCACTGGGCATGGAGCCTGCTTGGAATTCTCTCTCTCCCTCTTCCTCTGCCCCTCCCTACTCCCTCTCTAAAGAAGAAGAAGAAGAAGAAGAAGAAGAATCAACATGGGAGAAAGTAGATACAACATTACAGAGAAGATTTGTTATATTAAAAACTTGTGGTTTGAAAAAAGATGGCAGAGGAGTAGGGGGCCTATTCCAACTGGTCCGCAGAATTGAGCTGGATATCTATCAGACCACTCTGAACACCCACAAAATCAGCCTAAGATGTAAGAAGATATACCTGGATCTCTACAAACAGAATATCGCAGGCGGTTGGTTTCGAAGGTTAAAATGGGACCTGTGATTCTGTGGGCAGATATCGGAAGATAAACTGAAGGGGGAGGGAGCCGTGGGGATCCTGCACCACCAGTTCATGAAAGCCTCCCACGCTGGGGATGAGGCACAGACTTGCAGACCAGTAGTGGTGGGGAAAGGACTTTAGGGCAGCCCCCTGGACTGAAACCTGGAGCGGTGGGGCTGGGCATGAGAACTGGGGGTGGCTGGCGGATTTAGAAGCACAAAGGGCAGAGATGTGCACCAACCTGGAGGCAAGGAATGGGAGCACTGCTGAGAGGCACACAACCCAGGAGGCTGCAGTTTATAGCAGCACAAACAGAAACAGAGATAGCGTGGCCTGGAGAGCTCACTGAAGAACAGACTGTGATCTCTCTGTTCTGAGGCAGAGGGTTGGAAATGATCTCTTCTGCTCTGACTCTCAGAAGAGACGCGGAAAGCCACCAGGGACAGCTGCCAGAGAACAAAAGCCCCCAAAAAACGGTTTTCACTGAGCCCATCCCCCCCCACAGGGGGCAGGGAAACTCTGCCCAAACAGGGTTGCTTGAGTAACAGTGTAGCAAGCCCATCCCCCAGAAGACAGGCTGGGAGAATAAGAGGCCAACAACCCTAAGGTCCCTAGAAAACAGGTGCATCATGCTTGGGTTGTGGTCAATAATTTTGACCCTATACATTCCCTCAATCACCCCTCAACAGAATGACTAGGAGGAGGAACCCCTAAAATAGGAAAGACTCAGAGACTGTGACTTCTGCCACAGATTTACAAATGGATACAGATATAACCAAGATGTCAGAAATGAAATTCAGGGTAGCAGTTGTGAAGACAATAGCTAGAATGGAGAAATCGATTAATGGCGACATAGAGTCTCTAAGGGCAGAAATGAAAGCTGAACTGGCAGAACTTAAAAATGCTATCAGTGAGATCCAATCTAATCCAGATAATCTAACAGCTAGGGTAAGTGAGGCAGAAGAACAAATTAGTGATCTAGAAGACCAATTGATAGAAAAGAAGGATAAAGAGGAGGCCAGGGAGAAACAACTCAGAATCCATGAAAACAGAATCAGAGAAATAATGACACCATGAAACGTTCCAATGTCAGAATTATTGGGATCCCTGAGGAGGTGGAGAGAGAGAGGACTAGAAGATATATTTGAGCAAATCATAGCTGAGAACTTCCCTAATCTAGGCAATGAAACAAACATTTGTGTCTTAGAGGCAGAGAGGACCCCTCCCAAGATCAAGGAAAACACGCCAACGCCCTAGCATGTAATAGTAAAACTCGCAAATCTTAGAACCAAGGAAACCATCTTAAGGG
>NC_138376.1:58167235-58174842 GCF_054177405.1 Leptonychotes weddellii
ATGACCCAGCAATTGCACTCCTGGTTATTTACCCCAAAGACACAGATGTAGTGAAAAGAAGGGCCATATGCACCCCAATGTTCATAGCAGCAATGTCCGCAATAGCCAAACTGTGGAAAGAGCCGAGATGCCCTTCAACACCATGAATGGATAAAGAAGATGTGGTCCATATATACAGTGGAATATTACTCAGCCATCAGAAAGGATGAATACCCAACTTTTACATCAACATGGATGGGACTGGAGGAGCTCATGCTAAGTGAAATAAGTCAAGCAGAGAAAGTCAATTATCATATGGTTTCACTTATTTGTGGAACATAAGGAATAGCATGGAGGACATTAGGAGAAGGAAAAGAAAAATGAAGGGGGGGAAATTGGAGGGGGAGATGAACCATGAGAGACTATGGACTCTGAGAAACAAATGGAGTGTTTTAGAGGGGAGAGGGGTGGGGCGATGGGTTAGCCCAGTGTTGGGTATTAAGGAGGGTACATACTGCATGGAGCACTGGGTGTTATGCAAAAACAATGAATCATGGATCACTACATCAAAAATTAATGATGTATTGTATGGTGACTAACATAACATAATAAAATAAAATAAAATAAAATTTTAAAAATAATAATAATAAAATAAAAACTTGCATCCTCACGTGACCCAATGAGCACTGGGGTGTTATACGCAACTAATAAATCATTGAACACTACATCATACTATATGTTGGCTAATTGAACTTAATAAAAAAATTTCTTTTAGGGCGCCTAGGTGGCTCAGTTGGTTAAGCGACTGCCTTCGGCTCAGGTCATGATCCTGGAGTTCCAGGATCGAGTCCCGCATCGGGCTCCCTGCTCGTCAGGGAGTCTGCTTCTCCCTTTGACCCTCCCCCCTCTCCTGCTCTCTCTCTCTCATTCTCTCTCTCAAATAAATAAATAAAATCTTTAAAAAAAAAAATTTCTTTTAAAAACCACTTTGCATCCTGAATTTGAATTGGAAATACAGGTGTGACCATGGGATATATTTATCTTTTAAACAAAAATCTAGCCTTGTCTACTGAAAAGGACAAAAACCTAACTTTATTAACAGTGAGCAGCAGCCTTTGTACCCAGATTCTTCTTGAAATTCCATTTTCCACTATTAAGAATGAGAACTCATTATAAGAAAGACTGACCCAAAGTTGGGAGTAGGAAATGTACAAGATGAGTCTGGGACATTTTGCCACAACAGACAGCAAGGAAAGTACCAGAGACTCAAAAAAAAGGTGGGGGGGGAGGGGAGCGCTGCTAACCAAAAGAGCTTAGAAACCAACTCAAAAAGAACCATCTACTAATAAAAACAGAAAAATTTAAGCATCAATAAAGATGCTTACTGAAGTGATTAAAGACATCAATTATATTCAAATTTATGACTTCATCATGATTTTTAAATGATTTTTAAATTTATGACTTCGTCATGATTTTACTTAGTCACCACTGGAGGAAATATTTATGGATGAAACTATACTATATCTAGCTTTTGCCTCCAGATAATATGGCAGAGGAAGTCAATGAGGGTAGAAGCAAAATAATATTGGCATGAATTGGTAATTGTTGAAACTCAGTGATGATACATGGATATACACTACGATAGTCTATCTACTTTTACATATGTCCTAAATTTTCTAAAATAAAAGTTAAAATTTTTAAAAATCTGCTTTTAACCTTAAAAGTATTTTCAAAAAGTTTCTGAAGAAAAATCTATAATAAAGAATGTTGAAAGCAAAATAAAATAAAAGCATGAATGATAAGAATTCTGGTTACAATGCTGTTAAACATAAACCAGGGCTAAATATTTAATCAGAAATGTAATATACTGATTATTCAAAACATTAACATAGTAGATGCAGATTAAGCTATGCAGAGACACTAAACAGAATTAAAAATAATAAAAACTATATTTAAAAAATTCTTCCTAAAATTCAGAACTTACGAGTCATTTTGTTATCAAATGGCTTAGTGGCAAAGTAAATCAAAACTCAACCTTCTAGTACACAGTCAGTCCTAAAAAAATTACAAAGGATATCAAGCCTGTCTTCAGTTGTAGCCACCCACCCCTTCCACCTTTTCTACCCTTTAAAGATATTCAGGATCATCTTCTACTTTCCCATATAAAAATCATCTTTGAGGTAAGAATATGATCACATGCACAACAAATCATAAATGACACAATACAATGAAATCTGGAAAGAGCACAAATACGTGGAGGTTAAATAACATGCTACTAAACAATGAATGGGTCAACCAAGATCAAAGGAGAAATCGAAAAATACATGGAGACAAATGAAAATGAAAATGCAGTGGTCCAAAATCTTTGGGAGCAACAAAAGTGGTTCAAAGATGGAACTTTATAGCAACATGGGCCTACTGCAAGAAGCAAGAAAAATCTCAAATAACCTAGACTTATACCTAAAGGAGCTAGGAGAAGAACAAACAAAACCCAAACCCAATAAAAGGAAGGAAATAATAAAGATTAGAGCAGAAATAAATGAAATAGACATTAAAAAGACAATAGAACAGGGGTGCCTGGGTGGCTCAGATGGTTAAGCATCTGCCTTCGGCTCAGGTCATGGTCCCAGGGTCTTGGGATCGAGCCCCGCATCAGGCTCCCTGCTCGGCAGGAAGCCTGCTTCTCCCTCTCCCACTCCCCCTGCTTGTGTTCCCTCTCACTGTATATCTCTCTGTCAAATAAATAAAATACTAAAAAAAAAAAAAAGCAATAGAACAGATGAAAGCAGTAGCTGGTTCTTTGGAAAGAACAAAATTGAAAAACCTCAAGCCAGACTCATTAAAAAAGAGAGAGAGAGAGAGAGGACTCAAATAAACAAAATCAGAAACTCAAGAAGAGAAATAACAACTGACTTCACAGAAATACAAAACTGTTAGAGAATATTATAAAAAATTATATGCCAAAAAAATGGACAACCTAGAAGAAATGGATAAATTCCTAGAAACATATAACCTAACAAAACTGAAGCAGGAATATAAAATTTGAACAGATGAATTATCAGCAATGAAATTGAATCAATAATCAAAAAACTCCCAACAAACAAAAGCCCAGGACCAGATGGCTTCACAGGTGAATTCTACCAAACACTTAAAGAAGAGTTAATACCTATTCTTAAAAACTTTTCCAGGAGCGCCTGGGTGGCTCAGTTGTTAAGCGTCTGCCTTCGGCTCAGGTCATGATCCCGGGGTCCTGGGATCGAGCCCCGCATCGGGCTCCCTGCTCAGCGGGAAGCCTGCTTCTCGCTCTCCCGTTCCCCCTGCTTGTGTTCCCTCTCTTGCTGTGTCTCTCTCTGTCAAATAAATAAAATCTTTAAAAAAAAAACAAACAAAACTTATCCAAAAAATAGAAGGAAAACTTCCAAATTCATTCTAGGAGGCTCTCATTACCAATTCCAACACTAGATAAAGACATCACAAAGAAAAAGAACTACAGGCCAATATTTATGATGACAGATGCAAAAATCCTCAACAAAATATTAAAATACATTAAAAAATCATTCACCACAATCAAGTGGGATTTATTCCTGGATGCAAGGATGGTTCAATATTTGCAAATTAATCAATGTGATACATCATATCAATAAGAGAAAGGATGAAAACCATATGATCATTTCAACAGATGCAGAAAAAGCATTTGACAAAGTACAAAATCCATTCATAATAAAAAACCCCAACAAAGTAGGTTTAGAGGAAACATACCTCAACATAATAAAGGCCTTATTTGTAAAACCCACAGCTAACCTCATACTCAATTGTGAAAACCGAGAGTTTTTCCCCTAAAGTCAGGATCAAGACAAGGATGTCTACTCTCACCACTTTTACTCATTTTAGTACTAGAAGTTCTAGCCACAGAAGTTGGACAACAAAAAGAAATAAATTGGTTAGGAAGAAGTAAAACTTTCACTATACGCAGATGACATAATATTATATGTAGATAATCTTAAAGATTCCACCAAAAACTACTAGAATTGATAAATGAATTCAGTAAAGTCACAGGATAAAAACTCAATGTACAGAAATCTGTTGCATTTCTGTACACTAATAATGAAGCAGCAGAAAAAGAAATTAAGAAAACAATCCCATTTACAATTGCACCAAAACAAATAAAATACCTAGGAATAAACTTAACAAAAAGGGTGAAAGACCTGTACTCTGAAAACTATAAAACACTGATGAAATAAATTCAAGATGAGGAAAATCAATAGAAAGGCATTCCATGCTTATGGGTTGGAAGAACAAATATTGTCAAAATGTCTATACTACCCAAAGCAATGTACAGATTTAATGCAATCCTTAACAAATGCCAACAGCATTTTTCACAGACTAGAACAAATAATCCTTAAATTTGTATGGAACCACAAAAGACCTGGAATAGCCAAAGCAGTCTTGAAAAAGAAAAACAAAAGTGGAGGTATCACAATTCCAGACTTCAAGTTATATTACAAAGCTATAGTAATCAAAACAGTATGGTTCTGGCATAAAAATAGACACACAGACCACTAGAACAGGATAGAAAGCCCAGAAATAAACCCACAATTATAAGGTCAATTAATCTTCAACAAAGGAGGCAATAGTATGCAATGGGAAAAAGGCAGTCTCTTTAGCAAATGGTGTTGGGGAAACTGTACAACTACGTGCAAAAGATAGTTGTACAGTTTCCCCAACACCATTTGCTAAAGAGACTGCCTTTTTCAGCCAGTCAGAGAAAGACAAATACCCATAATCTCAGGGTTGTGAGATCAAGCCCCACATCAAGCTCCATGCTCAGCCAAGAGTCGGCTTGAGATTCTGTCTCTCCCTCTGCCCCTTCCCCACTCATTTGCACACTCCCTCCCTCCCTCTCTCTCTCTAAAGTAAAATAAATACTTTTTTAAAAAATGTGAAACCTAAAACATAAAAGTCCCAGAAGAGAGCACAGGCAGTGATTTCTTGACAAGCTGTAATAACAGCTTTCTAGATATGTCTCCTGAGGCAAGGGAAACAAAAGCAAAAATAAACTATTGGGACTACATCAAAATAAAAAGCTTCTGTACAGCAAAGGAAACAAAACAAAATGAAAAGACTACCTATGGAATGGGAGAAGATATGTGCAAATGATATATCTGATAAAGGGCTCATATCCAAAATATATAAAGAACTTGTATACAACTCAACACCCAAAAAACAAATAATCCAATTTTAAAAATGGGCAGAACACATGAACAGACATTTCTTCAAAGAAGACATACAGATAGACAACAAAACATGAAAAGATGCCCAACATCACTCATCATCAGAGAAATGCAAATCAAAATCACAATGAGATATCCCCTCACACCTGTCAGGATGGCTAAAATCAAAAACACAACAAACCACAAGGGTTGGTGTGGATGTGGAGAAAAAGGAACCCTTGTGCACTGCTGGTGGGAATGCAAGCTGGTGCAGCCACTGTGAAAAACAGTATGGAGGTTCCTCAAAAAATTAAAAATAGAACTACCATATGATCCAGTAATCACATCACTGAGTATTTACCCAAAGAATATGAAAACTCTAACTCAAAAGGATATATGCTATGTTTATTACAGCATTATTTACAATAGCCAAATTATGGAAGCAGCCCAAGTGTCCATCGTAGATGAATGGATAAAGATGTGGTATATACATACAAAGGAATATTATTCAGCCATAAAAAAGAATGAAATCTTGCCATTTGCAACAACATGGATAGATCTAGAGAGTATAATGCTAATCGAAATAAGCCAGTCAGAGGAAGACAAATATCATACAATTTCACTCAGATAAGGAATTTAAGAAACAAAATGAACAAATGGGGGAGAAAAAGGGACAAACCAAGAAAGAGACTCTTAACTATAGAGAACAAACTAATGGTTACCAGAGGTGAGATGGGTGGGGGGAGTAGGTGAAATAGATGATGGGGATTAAGGAGTGCACTTGTCGTAATGAGCACAGAGGGATATATGTAATTGTTGTATCACTATTTTGTACACCTGAAACTTATATAACTCTGTGTGTTAACTACACTGGAATTAAAAGAAAAAAATAAAATAATAAAATAAATAAAATAAAATAAAACAAAATAAATATGGTTATCTTGATGGGCACTGACTAATATTTGGAAGTGTTTAATCACTATATTATGCACCTGAAACCAACACAACATTGTATGTTAACCACACTGGAATTAAAATTTAATTTTTTTTTTTTTAAGAGAGGGAGAGAGAGACAGAGAGAGGTGGGGGAGGGGCAGAGGGAGAGGGAGAGAGAAAATCCCAAGCAGGTTCCACACCCAGTGTAGAGCCCACAGGACTCAACCTCACAACCCTGAGATAATGACCTAAGCTGAAATCAAGAGTTGGACACTTAAGTCACTGAGCCACCCAGACACCCCTAAAATTTAATTTAATTTAATTTTAAAAATATATATTATAGTTACTTTTTATATAGTAAAATTAATCCAAGAAAAAGACTTGATGCAATAATTTTGATTTTTAAAAGAGACTTCTTCAAGTCCCTAAGTGAA
Organism: Leptonychotes weddellii; assembly: GCF_054177405.1. Taxonomy (NCBI): domain Eukaryota; kingdom Metazoa; phylum Chordata; class Mammalia; order Carnivora; family Phocidae; genus Leptonychotes; species Leptonychotes weddellii. The sequence goes on from NC_138376.1 coordinate 58,173,795, forward strand.
ATCTAAATTAAAATACTTAATATTTTCTGGGGTGCCTTGGGTGGCTTACTTGGATAAGCATCTGACTCTTGGTTTCAGCTCAGGTCATGATGTTGGGGTTGTGAGATCAAGCCCCATGTCTGGCTCCACAGAGCCTGCTTGGGATTATCTCTCTCCCTCTCCCTCTTTTTCTCCCCCGTCCCTCCCTCTCTAAAAAAAAAAAAAAGAGAGAGAGAGAAAACTTAGATGACACTAGGTATAAAGATGGCTTTTAAGATGCAATGCAAAAGGCACAATCCATGAAGGAAATAATGATAATCTGGACTTCATTACAATTAAGAATTTCTGCTCTGTTAAAGACAATGTCAAGATAATGAGAAGACAAGCCTTGGGCTAGGAGAAAATACTTGCAGAAGACACATATGATAAGGACTATTATCCAAAATATACAAAAAACTCTTAAAACTCAACAATAAAAAAGCAAACAACTCAATTTAAAAATGGACCAATGACCTTAACAGAGAGATCACCAAAAAGATACACCAATGTCTCTCTCTGAAATAAATAAATAAAATCTTTCAAAAAAGAAAAAAAAAAGATATGCCAATGGCAAATATGCATATGAAAAGCAGTTCAACATCATAAGTCATCAGGGAAATGTAAAATGAGACAACAATGAGATGCCACAACACACCTATTAGAATGCCCAAAATCTGGTACACTGACAACACCAAATGCTGACAAGGATGTGGAGCAACAGGAATTCTCACTTACTGCTAACAGGAATGCAAAATGGTACAGCCACTTTAGAAGACAGTTTGGTGGTTTCTTCTAAAACTAAACATACTCTTTTTTCTTTTAAGATCGTTTTTTATTAAAATATATTATTTTTTTCAGGGGTACAGGTCTGTGAGTCATCAATCTTTTTTTTTTTATGCTTTGTTAATCACCATATATTACATCATTACTTTTTGATGTAGTGTTCCATGATTCATTGTTTGCGTGTAACACCCAGTGCTCCATTCAGTACGTGCCCTCTTTAATACCCATCACCAGGCTAACCCATCCC
>NC_138376.1:58174942-58191957 GCF_054177405.1 Leptonychotes weddellii
AGGTACAGATCTGTGATTCATCAGTCTTACACAATTCACAGTGCTCACCATAGCACATACCCTCCCCAATGTCTATCATCCAGCCACCCCATCCCTCCCACCCCCCACCACTCCAGCAACCCTCAGTTTGTTTCCTGAGATTAAGTAAACAAACTCTTAAAATATGATCCAGCAATCATCCTCCTTGGTATTTATCCAAAAAAAGCTGAAAACTCATGTCCACACTAAAACCTGCACATGGATGTTTACAGAAATTTTATTTGTAATTGCCAAAATTTGGAAGCAACCAAGTGTCCTTCAGTAGGTAAATGGAAAAATAAACTGTGGTACACTTCAACAATTAAAAATTCAGCACTAAAATGAAATGAGCTATTGAGCCATAAAAAGACATGGAGGAAACTTAAACGCATATTGCTAAGTGAAAGAAGTCAATTTGAAAAGTCTACATACTGTATGATTCCAACTATATGACATTCTGGAAGAGACAGAACTAGGAAAACAATAAAAGATTCATGGTTGCCAGGAGTCAGGGAGAGGAAGGGATGAATAGGCATAGCAGGGAGAATTTTTAGGGCAGTGAAGTTATTCTGTATGATACCAGCATGGTGGACACATGCGGTTGTATATTTGCCTAAACCTGTAGCATATACAAAACCAAGAGGGACACCCTCTTGTAAAATGTACCCGTTTTACCCTTGTAAAATGTATGGACTTTGGGTAATAATGGTATGTCAGAGGATGTTCATCAACTGTAGCAAATATATCATTCTGGTGGGGGATGTTAATAGCTGGGGAGGCTATACATGTGTGGGGGCAGGGTGGTATTTGGGAAATCTCTGTAACTTCCTCTCAATTTTGCTATGAACACAAAATTGCTTTTTAAAAGTTAAGTCTTTAAAAAGTGTAGGATCACTTTTCACCGTAAGCAAACACCCTTTACAAATATAGCAATTAATGGCTTGAACTTCGGAGTCAACAGAGTTAACTTGAATCCTTATTCTGATGTTGTGTAACTTTGCACAACTGACTTAGCTCTCTAATGCCTCGGTTTTCACAACTGGAAAACTGAGATAACAATGACTATGCCTGAGGGCTGTTGAGAGGATTAAATGAGATAGTATGCATTCAACATCTGGAGCAGCAGCAGCCATAAGTGCTCAACAGATGTGGCCTGTGATGCAACAGCCCCATGCCCCCATCTAGGGAAAATAAGAGGCTCTTGTCAACTTTGTACACATAGAAGTATAGAACAGGCTGTGGAACATTATCTCAAACTATTTTAACAATTTTTTTCATTTTTTTATCCTGATGAAAGAAAGCCCAGGTTAAAAAAAAAATAAAAAAGCTTGTATATTCAAATGGTGAGTCTCACAGCATCAGTGTTTCAGACTTTCTGGGCCCTAGATAAGTGCTGAATTCATGAATAAATTGATTACTGAAAGAACAGATAATGTAGCTTTCCTTGGTTTTTGTTTTTTGCTATTCTGGGAATAAAATTTTATATATATAAAATTATATATATATAGCTTTATACTTTCTGTTTTATACTTTTCTGAAGACATGGATTTACATGCTCTTTTACCAAGTGTTTGATGGAGTGGGAAACCTGTCAATCTCAATTGGAGATAATATTTAGAGTAATAGGAATCTTATGGTTTAAAACCTTTTGAAGTGTTAAATGGGCTTTTGCTTCAGGAAGGAAAATAAGCACTTGTCAACTTGGGTCACATCAAGCATTTCAGGAGTAGTGTCCATAGAGGGCTTGGTAAGAAAAAAAGCAAAAGCCAGAACAGAATAGTTCTTACCAAAACTACCTCTCTATAATAAGAGATAAACATAAGTTAGGGTCTAAAGAAATTAGAGGCATGCATAAGATGCATGAAATGCAACTCTAGTTCTTTGCTTTTTAAAATAAGTCTGACGATTGGAAGCACTGGCCTCTTTGATTTTTAAAAATTGTGCTCAAGAGAAGATCATGTTACAGAGGGATCAAAATATGAAAGCTAAATATGCATAGATTAAAGGTAGATGAGGAATCTGAAATTTAAGTAGGGTGGGTGACTTGGCCAAGTTCATAGAGCTTGAGTCAGAAGAGGAAATGAAACAGGTCCAAGAATCCCAGTTTCTCTCCCAGGCTCCAAAGAATCCTAATACAACATAAGCAGCTCAGCTTACAGACGTAACCTCAGGAGTAATATGATTTCAGAGATAAGAATTTTTATTTGTTTGAAAAAAGGTCTCCTGCTTGAAAGTGCCTAAAATTTCTTCAGGAGGAAACAGAGCCTTTAATTAACAAAGACAAGATTAAAAGGCCAGAGTTAACACATTAGAGTGAGTGCTCTCACATGCAAATGAAACATGAACTCCCTTGATAGAGATAAAGGACTAGAAATCAGGAAAAAGCTATGTACTTGAAGGGTATGAGTGAGTTCTCTGAAGGAGCAAAGGTTCTTAAAAGGTGACAATACAGAGGGCACATCTTTGACTTCTTGATTTTGCCCTGCACTCAAATCTATATAGAATACCGATTAAAAGCTTAAACTTGAGAGTGAGACCTTCACTCAGATCCTACATACGTATATGACTGTGGCATGTCACTTAACCTTTCTGAGCCTGGTCTTCTCATCTTTAACTATCTATTTCATATAGTTGTGTAAGGATTAAAAGAGCTAATGTATGGGAAGCATCTGGCACAATGCCTGGCATATAATAAAGAATTAATACATGTTGGTTACTAATAATCATCTCACATACCTCTTGAACACATTGACTTCTTAGGAGTAAATATGTTTAAAAGTCTCATTCATCAGGGTTCAGCAAAGAATGTAAGTTTCAGCAATGTTACTGCAGTCCTTTCAAATGAGGTCATAATCTATTTTGATTTCTATAAAAATATGCTCCTCAAAGTAAAACTGCATTATACTGCTTGAAAATCTGTTTCAGGTAACCATGTGAGGTAATAAATGTGTTAATTCACTTGTTTGTGGTCATCATTACACAGTGTATAGGTATATTAAATCATCACATTGTATACCTTTTAAAAATCATGTTGTACAACCTAAATAAACAAAACTGTCAATCATTCAATAAAGTTGAAAAAAATACTTATAGAAGTTTCAGTCGTTGAATTAAAAAAAAGAAAATCTGTTTCAAATTGTTAAACCTAATTTTTCCTATCTTTGTACTTCACCTAAATGCACTTCTGTTTAACTTTTATAATTACAAAATAAAAAGCAGTCAGCATATAAATGAATGCCATTACTGTATACTTTGTTATGAGAGTAAATTCAGTGTAAGTCCCTATCAATAACTTTTATGCAGTTCTGTCTGCCAGCCAAATATACCCATATCTGATATATTGGTTTATAAAAAGATTTATTTATTTGAGAGAAAGAGCAGGAGAGAAGGAGGGTAAGGGAGGGGGAGTGGGATGAGCAGACTCCCCACTGAGCTTGATCCCAGACCCGGAGATCATGACTTGAAGGGAAGTCAGATGTGCTTAACTGACTGAACCACCCAGGCATCCCAATAAAAAGATTCTTGAGTGGCAAATTTCCTACGAAGAGAGAACACAATTTAAATTTTTAAATACTTTTTAACAAAAACAGTTATAGGTTATAGGAATATTTTGAGGTATCTGGACCAGCAATATTATATCCTGGGAACTTGTTAGAAAAGAGAATTTTCAGACCCCATCCAGAGTTAATGAATTAGAAATCCAGGGGACAAGGACAATTATGTTTCAATAAGCCCTCCAGGTGATTCAGATGCACACTGAAGTTTGAAAATCACTGATCTAAAACTCTAGTCAATAGAGTGAAGCTTCCTAATCCCTGAGGGGCTGCCCCTATGGATGACAGAGAACCTAGAATTCTTGGTTTATGCCATGCGATTACAGAAAAGAGTTCTGTACTCCACAACCAATTACCAACAGCCCATGAAGTGGCAAAACTTCAAGTCTTGAACCATGAGAGACTATGGACTCTGAGAAACAAACTGAGGGTTTTAGAGGGGAGGGGGGTGGGGGGATGGGTTAGCCTGGTGATGGGTATTAAAGAGGGCACATACTGAATGGAGCACTGGGTGTTATATGAAAACAATGAATCATGGATCACCACATCAAAAACTAATGATGTATTGTATGGTGGCTAACATAATATAATAAAATTAAATTTAAAAAAATTAAAAAACAAACAAACAAACAACAAAAAACGAAACTTCAAGCCTTATAGCCTCAAGTCACAATTAGACAGCTAACGGCCCTGAATTTTACTCCCTATGGGGAATCCCTAACCAGGATGAATTCAGCAACAATCAGAGTAAGGAACTCCTTTGCACCATGCCCTGCGTTGCAACTAAACAATGTTCACCAGTGTGTGTGGTAACAAAAGGGGCTTTCAGGGGAGACTTGACTTGGAAGATCCTTCTGATATTTCAACTCCCTTCCCCCCCACCCCACCCACAGGCAAATTCTATTCAAACATTAACAAAGAAATAACAGTAATTCTTCATAATCTCTTCCCAAAAATAATAGCAGAGGGAACATTTCCCAGTTCATTTTATGATGTCAGCATTACCCCAATACCAAAACCAGATAAAGACACTACCAGGTGAAAAAACCCTACAGAATAGTATTTCTTATGAACATAGACACAAAAATCCTAAACAAAATATTAACAAATTAAATCCAGCAATATATAAAGATAATAATATATCATTACCAAGTGGTGTTCATACCAGAATTGCAAAGCTGGTTCAACATTCTATTTAAAAGCTTTGTTTTGTTTTATTTATTTTTTTAAATTTTATTTTGTTAAATACATTATTAGTTTTTGACATGGTGATCCATGCTTCATTGTTTTCGTATAACACCCAGTGCTCCATGCAGTACGTGCCCTCCTTAATACCCATCACCAGGTCAACTCCCTTTTAAGAGAAAAATGAAAATGACCTTAAAGGCTTACTCCATTTTAATGGACTGAGATTCCGGGTTTTCTGAACTATTGGGTTGGGAACTGTGGGTTTTCACGGTTATGGGAATATGGGAGTAAACACACCAGGCACTATATGGAGACAATAAATACCAAAGCAGCCATCATTCTTCCATTCCTTGTCCTATGCCAGAAATGTGTGTGCATTCACTCACTCAAGCTTCTATATAATATAGAGGTTAAATTTTTTTTAAGTATTATGAATCTGCCTAAAAGGCAAGGTAATTTTATCCAACAGGCCCTCTAGCTATAATGCTTAAGGCCTAATTTTACTTAACAAAAAACTTTTTTTCTAGCTTACATACCGAAAACTTTGTTTTCCTAGCCTCTTTACACAGACACAGAGACAGAGAGAGATTTTATACCAATTTTTAAAAGCAAACAATTCTGATATAAAGCTAGGCTGTAATAATTACAATCAGGCATTGTATCACCTAGTACCCACTTTGGCCTTAAAAATATCATAACAACTATAGAATATTTAAATTTTTTTTTAAGGTCTCAGATTCTTTTTTTTTTTACACTTCAGTATACAATGTTAACATTAGTTTCAGGTGTACAACATAGTGATTGGATGTGTTTAAACACTGTGCTATGCTCATTACAAGTGTAGCTACCATCTGTCACCATACAATGCTATTACAATGCCATTAGTCAATGGCATATATTCCCTATGCTGTGCCTTTTATATCTGTGACTTATTCATTCCATAACTAGAAGCCTGTATCTCCCACTCCCCTTCACCCATTTTGCCCATCTCCCTTCCGGCAACCATCAGTTTATCCTCTCTATTTATAGGTCTGTTTCTGGTTTCATCTGTTTGTTTTTTAGATTCCACTTATGAGTAGAATCATATGGTATTGGTCTTTCTCTGTCTGACTTATGTCATTTAGCATAATACCCTGTAGGTCGATCCATGTTGAGTTAGAACATTTAATTTTAATAAATATAATTTCTTGTTAAATCTTCCAAGAATAAAACATTGTAAACTGTTAATGTATTATAAGCCACCTAGTAAGTCGACTATTACATAAATTGATAGGTACAGCAAGTTAAAGGCCAAAACATCTCCTAAAAATGATGTCTTTGCTTTTGAATAGTTAATATAAAGGCCATCTCTCTTATACCAGAAATAAAACAGTTGGGCCAGTGCTCTATTCCTAATTTGTGACTGTGAAGCCATGTTATTTGCATTAAGAGCAAGATCATTAGTCTTCAGTTCTCTGTACTGTGGTAGATAAGTGGTAGAGTAGAGCAATGACAGTGAAGAAATGGGATTGCTATATCAAATGGTAGTTCTATTTTTAATTTTTTGAGGAAATTCCGTAATGGCTGTACCAATTTACATTCCTACCAACAGTGTACTCTAATTTTAACATGCAGTTATGTTTATAAGATTAATAAGTACTGGGATTTAATGTACATGACTATAGTTTTTTTTTAAAGTGCAGTTATGTTAAGCATGACCTGTCTCCATTATCATTTAACAATCTGTATATATTTAGCTTTACTAATTTTACCTTATATCATCTGATTTGTATATGCTTTTTCCCTGAATTCTGCCCAATTTGCCTCAAATATCTAATCTCCTTTCTGTGATGGAAGAAAAAAACAAGGTAATTTCTTTTTTTCTTAAAACCCTATCTTTTCTAACCATTAAGTATATCATTGGTTTCTCCAGCAAAGTATGTTAAATTCTTTTTCAGTGCTTTGAATATCAAAGACATTATTTCCTTTTCATGAAATGACATCTTGAATAATCCATTTTCTTTCAAACTTGCAACAAATTATTTCTCTCCTGCGAGTAACTGTCTGTCATTTTTAAAGTAACCATACTATTCAAACATTGTTTACTATGGTAAATCCAATGTCTTTGAACTAAACTGTTTTTCATTTTACATACTGGTAAGTGACTTATTTCTATGCTTTCATTGAACAAGGATAGATGTTCACTTCAATATGCAATAATGGATTTCTAAAGTCTTTATTTTACACAAAGAACTTAAATTTCCTCTGAAAACTAAGACCAGTAATAATTACTTTTTCCTTAAGAAAAATAAACTTTTTTTATTACTATCTTAAGACTTTACCCTCAAAGAGTAGAGATGTACTTGAGAATACTTTTTCTGTACTAATTTGTAACTTTCAAGATAAAGATATACTTATTAGACTCTGGAAGTCTGTGTCAGATGTGCAGGGGAAAGAAGTAAATAAAGCTGACTGTCAAAAGTCCCTATGGACACAGCATACCCTATGCCCACCATCCTGTTTCTACCTGTATCATTTAAGGTACCAGAAGCTAAACATCTTTAACCTGTAAGAAAGCAAAAAAACAAACCTGGAAATAATGAGAAAAGAGAAGAAGAACTATTTCCAGTGTCTGGGGTATTTATAAGATAAGGTAGGATATTATTTTCATTTCTGGAAAGCCTGAATCCAATTACTTTTTCTTAAAAAACAAACAAAACAAAACAAAAAAACCTTCTGATAGTACTGAATATTTATCTTTTTTCTAGTCATTCACTCATCCCTTAACACTTTGGCAACCAGTTCCCAGTGAATCAATTCTTTGAAGGTCACTAATAACCTTCTAAATATTATATTCAATAGATATCTATACCCTCGATTTTTCTTTTTCCTGTCTGTATCATTTGGCATTATTAATCACCTTTCCCTTTTTGAAAGTTTTACATCCTGTGGTTCATAACATTGTGCTATCTTAATCTTCCTCCTACCTCTTTGAGCCTTCTTTTCGGCCTCCTTTGATCTCTTCATTTATTTATATATTTTCTATAGGTAATTAACTACAAAGTATCCCAACAAAGTACAATATAATTCAGTTTCCACCAGCCTCTTTTTGAACAAGCCAAGGACCCTAAGACGCTTTAACCGATGCCATGAATGTCTTTCCTTCTCTTTTGTTATAATTGTCTATATTTTTGTTTCAATTTTTAACCACCCACACACAAACAAGAAATCATTTTCAATAATTAAATTTTTTTGACATTTGTTATCAATTTCTGTGATTATTGTTGTTTCTTCCATGCCATGCTTTCCTTTTGGACTTAGTCGTATCACAGAAGCATATTCTATGATAATATTTTAGTTAAGAGTCTATAGGTAGTAAACTCCTTTAAGTTTTTGTATGTCTGAAAATACCTCTATTTTCCTTCATTCTTGAGGTACAGTTTAACACACACTTCTAGGTTAATTTATTTTTTCCCCTTAGTATTTGGAATATATTGGTCCATTCTCTTCTGACAATTTTGGTTTTTTAGATGTTTGGAACTGCCATCATAAGCTGGGTCCTGTCAGACACTCCAAATCATACAGGCAGACAGCCCAGCAGAAATTCAACAAAAGGTGAAAATAGTACATCTGGGACACCAAGTATGAGCAGGACCTGAAGGTATGCTGCATGAGGGGTATCCCAGACTCCCATTCCACATACCAAGATTGCACTAGAATACCAACTGTCAGCTTGTAAGAACAGTTAAAAGAGGAGGACAAAGCCTCAGCCCTTATGTATAGATTTATGGATAGGTAGGTTCAATAAGGCAAGTTCCAGTCAGAAATGGAAAACAACTGCATGACAGCACTATTCAGTGTGTCCTTGAAAGACAATGGAGAGCAAAATTTTCTCAAAGGGTGAAGCTCTGGGCTTTTACCTAATGATCCACTTTGTGTAGAGCTCAATAAATCTTAAGGCTAAAAACTATACAAGTCAACTTTGAATTCTATTCCTCTTATCCACTATTATCAGAAAATATTTTCAATTTTAAGATAACATAAAAACTCAGTCAAGCTACTTCTGAAAAAAGAAAAAAAAAAGGTGGGGAGATTTTATGACAAGGATACAGGAATATTTTATAGAACTCCAGTGCAGGAATGAAACCAGGCCTAAGGAAAATTCTAGAAACAGAGATTGGAATTGTATCTAAATTCTTCCTCCATCTCCTCTCTGTTTCTCTCTGAATGTATGATTTCATCTCTTTCTCTCTCATCTTCTCTCCCTTTCTCTATACACTGTCATTTTCTGCTTCCCTACTAGAAATAATATGTGGAAAATGGCCAATCTATATCTCTCAAGGTTTTATATGTATATAAGAATGCATGTCATGCTTGTCATGTGGCTGTCCAATTTTCCAATCACCATTTATTGAAGAACCTGTCCTTTTTCCAATTGGATATTCTTTCCTGCTTTGTTGAATATTAGTTGACCGTAGAGTTCAGAGTCCCCTTCTGGGTTCTCTATTCTGTTCCATTGATCCATGTTTCTGTTTTTGTGCCAGCACCATACTGTCTTGATGATTACAGCTTCATAACAGAGTTTGAAGTCAGGCATCGTGATGCCCCCAGCTTTGGTTTTCTTTTTCAACATTCCTCTGGCTATTCTGGGTCTTTTCTGGTTCCATACAAATTTTAGGATTATTTGTTCCATCTCTGCGAAAAATGCTGATGGTATTTTGATAGGGATTGAATTGAATGTGTTGATTGTTCTGGGTAGCATGGACATTTTAACAATATTTATTCTTCCAATCCATGAGCATGGAATGTTTTTCCATTTCTTTGTGTCTTCCTCAGTTTCTTTCATAAGATTTCTGTAGTTTTTGGAGTATAGACCCTTTACCTCTTTGGTTAGGTTTATTCCTAGGTATTTTATGGTTTTTGGTGCAGTTGTAAATGGGATTGATTCCTTGATTTCTCTTTCTTCTATCTCATTGTTAGTGTATAGAAATGCAACTAAATTCTGTGCATTGATTTTATATCCTGCCACATTGCTGAAATCCTGTATGAGTTCTAGCAATTTTGGGGTGGAATCTTTTGGGTTTTCCACATAGAGTAACATGTCATCTGCCAAGAGTGAGAGTTTGGCTTCTTTGCCAATTTGAATGGCTTTTATTTCTTTTTGTTGTCTGATTGCAGAGGCTAGGACTTCTAGTACTATGTTGAGCAACAGTAGTGAGAATGGGCATCCCTGTTGTGTTCCTGACCTTAGGGGGGAAGCTCTCAGTTTTTCCCCATTGAGAATGATATTCACTGTGGGCTTTTTTATGATATTGAGGTATGTTCCCCCTATCCCTACACTGTGGAGAGTTTTAATCAAGAAAGGATGCTGTACTTTGTCAAATGCTTTTTCTGCAACAATTGAGAGGATCATCTGGTTCTTGTCCTTTCTTTTATTAATGTGATGTATCATGTTGACTGATTTACGAATTTTCTTGCAGCCCATTTTCTTACACAACACACAAATACAAACTCAAAATGGATGAAAGACCTAAATGTGAGACAGGAATCCATCAAAATCCTAGAGGATAACACAAGCAGCAACCTCTGTGACCTTGGCCACAGCAACTTCTCGCTAGACATGTCTCCAAAGGCAAGGCAAACAAAGGCAAAAATGAACTATTGGGACTTCATCAAGATAAAATGCTTTTGCACAGCCAAGGAAACTGTTGATAAAATCAAAAGACAACTGACAGAATGGGAGAAGATATTTGCAAATGACATATCAGATAAAGGGCTAGTACCCAAAATCTATAAAGAACTTATCAAACTCAACACCCAAAGAACAAATAATCTAATCAAGAAATGGGCACACTGGGTGTTATACACAAACAATGAATCATGGAACACTACATCAAAAACTAATGATGTAATGTATGGTGATTAACATAACATAATAAAATTTTTTAAAAATGACACCATTTACCTAAAATGTGGGGATAAGAAGAGTAAATAATTTTTTTATTAAAAAAAATTGGCAGGAGACCTGAACAGACATTTCTGCAAAGAAGACATCCAAATGGCCAACAGACATGAAAAAGTGCTCAACATCGCTTGGCATCAGGGAAATACAAATCAAAACCTCAATGAGATACCACCTCACACCAGTTAGAATAGCTAAGACTAACAAGTCAGGAAACGACAGATGTTGGCGAGGATGTGGAGAAAGGGTAACCCTCTTACAGTTGGTAGGAATGCAAGCTGGTACAGCCACTCTGGAAAACAGTGTAGAGTTTCCTCAGGGAGTTGAAATAGAGCTACCCTATGACCCAGCAATTGCACTAGTGGGTGTTTACCCCAAAGATACAAATGTAGTGATCTGAAGGGGCACCTGCACCCCAACATTCATAGCAGCAATGTCCACAATAGCCAAACTGTGGAAAGAGCTAAGATGTCCATCAGCAGATGAATGGCATATACACACAATAGAATATTACTCAGCCATCAGAAAGGATGCTTACTATTTATATCAATGTGGACGGAACTGGAGGGTATTATGCTGAGCAAAATAAGTCAATCAGAGAAAGACAATTATCATATGGTTTCACTCATATGTGGAATATAAGAAACAGGGCAGAGGGCTGTAGGGGAAGGGAGGGAAAACTGAATGGGAAGTCATCAGAGAGGGAGAAAAGCCATGAGAAACTCTTAACTATAGGAAATAAATTGAGGGTTGCTGGAGGGGAGGTGGCAGGGGGATGGGGTAACTGGGTGATGGGCATTAAGGAGAGCATGAGATGTGATGAGCCCTGGGTGTTATATGAAACTAATAAATTATTGAACACTACATCTGAAACAAATGATATACTATAAGTTGGCTAATTGAATTTAATAAAAGAAAAAAGAATGCATGTCATGGTCCACCATCTGAGAGCCTTAATTTTTTAAATTTGGTGTAAATATAAATTCCAATGCTAAAAACCAAAATAAACAAATAAAGCCAAAAAAAAATACACCTCTAACTGGCTCAGCTTGAATAGGGTGCCTATTCCGGATCCAAACAAATTGTGGAGAGAGTCATCTTATTAAAAATGGTTGCTAGAAGCTTTGCCTTGACCCTGAGGGAGAACCAAGTCCTTATAAGCTGAACAAATAAACTCCAACATCCTCATTTATTCTCCCAGTTATCCTGGCTGAAAACCTCACAGTCATCTTTGGCTTATCCTTCTCTCTTATTTACTATATAGTTCTGTCACCAAGAACAATTTCATTTCTCTTTCAAAATTACTCTTTTTTCTATTCCATCTTTATTCCCATTGCCTTTATTATTTTCCAAAATGACTGATCCAAAAAAAGTTAGTTCACTATAATTAAATTTGCATTTCTTTAACTACTGGTGAAAATAAACATTTTTCATTTTTCCCTCATGATACAGACTATAGTATTTCTGCTTTATTGGTTTGTGTTGTTTGAATTATGTGTCTCCCCCTTCTCATTCATATGTTGAAGTACTTATCCCTTGTATTGTGACTGTATTTAGAGATAGAGCCTTTAAAGAAGAAATTAAGGTTAAATTAGGTTACAAGCATGGAGCTGAAATCAGTAGGACTGGTGCTCTTGCAAGAAGAGGTAGAAACCCCAGGGATGCTTGCCAACATAAGAAAGGCCATGGAGGGCGCCTGGGTGGCTCAGTCGGTTAAGCGACTGCCTTCGGCTCAGGTCATGATCCCAGGGTCCTGGGATCGAGTCCCGCATCGGGCTCCCCTGCTCTGCGGAGAGCCTGCTTCTCCCTCTCCCACTCCCCCTGCTTGTGTTCCCTCTCTCGCTGTCTCTCTCTGTCAAATAAATAAATAAAATCTTAAAAAAAAAAAAAAGAAAGGCCATGGAAAGACACAATGAGAAGGCTGTCTGCAAATTTAGGAGAGAGGCCTCAGGAAACACTAAAACTGTGGACATCTTGATCCTGGACTTTTCGCCTCTAGAACTGTGAGAAAATAAATTTGTATTAAGCCACCAATCTGTAGTATGTTGTTACAACAGGCCTAGCTGACTAATTCAGTTTGCTTGTGTTCATTATCCATTTTTCTTTTATTTTCTTCTGGTAAGAGTTCTCTAAACATTAAGGTTATTAGCCTTTTATACAAATATTTTTCCCAATTTATTTTGCCCCCCCCACCTTTCTGTTTTATTTTATATACTGAAATTTTTTTAGTGTAGTAAAATTCTTTAAACCTTTATGGTTGCTACATTTGAAATTGTGCTTAGAAAGTTCTTCCATTTTTTCTAGTCCACACATAATTAGCTAGATATAGACAGACGATAGATGATCGATAGATGTTTAATAGATATGATGGATGGATGGATGGATAGATCATAGATAGATAAGTGATAGATAGGATGGATGGATAGATAATAGAGAGATGGATAACTGATAGGTAGGTAGGATGGATGGATAGATAATAGATTGATAGATAATAGGTAGGTAGATAGATATATATGATGGATGAATAGATGGATGGATGGATGGATAGATGACAGATAAAAGATGATAGATATATGGTAGATATTAAGTTCTTCCATTTTCCAGTATATTTATGTTCACCTTTATCTTCTTCCAATTTTTTTATCTCATCTGAATTTTACTTTCAATGTATGATGTAAGATACAGATCAATTCTTTTTTCATATAACTAATCAATTATCCCATACTATTTACTCATTTATTTTAATCTATTAAGTATATCTAAATACTTATATGCACTTAAACCCCTGTTGCTTTGTACTAATGACATTCATTCATTCAATAATTCATTTTGAAGATTATACTGTTCCACATTTATCATTAGGGAAAAAGAATTTTCCATCAAATTCAAGACACATTACTTTGGAGGTTTAAAATTATAAAAAATTTACGGAGGAAAAGTTCTTGAATTAAAAAATCACATAATCGGTTTTAGCTAACAATAAACATCAAAATAGATACAAAATTACTTTAACCCAGATATGAACCAAATGAAAGAGTGAAGGGGGTACCATCTGATTTACTTGAATTTTTTTATCTTACTAATCAAAAATAAGAGAAAAATGATAGAGAACGAACTTCATGAGGATTGTCAGTTGGCTTTTTCAGTCTCTTTTCAAGAGATTGGTTGTCTTTCTTTTTTTAATTAGTTATTTTAAAAAGGGTGGTTCTTTTTCCTCATGGGACAAAAGGGGTGCTATCTGTGTAAAAATACCTTTTACATGCTTAGTGGTAAGAAAAAATACCCCCTAATGGGGATCAATGGGTTGAAGTTTGTGTTTTTCTCTCAAGAAAGGAGTACAGATAAGATCTAAGTTGTACTGGACCAACGATGTTCATGGTGAATGTACTTTGATACCTATTGAGTCTCTCCTGTCCATATTCAAAGCCAAAACCATTCTAGAGACTTTAGAGAAAATTCAAGAGCCGAAATTATGTCAGATCTATTACTAGTATTGGCCACCCATTATTTTTTCTCTGCTTCCCATATGGCAAGCACTTAAAAACCATACTGTAAATGTGAAATGTATTATCCATATACTTTAAAGACAATGAAACTGAAACTCGAGGAATTATAAACTCCCAAGATCAAACTGGCAGAAAGCAGTTCATTCCAACAGAAATCTCTCGCGTACCACGGCGCTGTGGAGCCTCAAAAAGCTGTGTCCAAGAGGAACCGTAAAGTCAAATTAGACAAGGCGGGGGCCAATCGCAGACCGGCCTCACAGAAATATAAAAGCAATCCCACTTTGCCCAGCCTGGCCTCTCTGGAGCTTCCTCGGAGGTATGCTAGTCAGGGGGTCAGACGCGGCGGTGGGCATGGGAAGGCGGAGAGATGAACCATGAGAGACTGTGGACTCTGAGAAACAAACAGGGTTTTAGAGGGGAGGGGGGAGGGGGGATTGTTAGCCCGGTGATGGGTATTAAGGAGGGCACGTACTGCATGGAGCACTGGGTGTTATACGAAAACAACAGATCGTGGATCACCACATCAAAAACAAATGATGTATGGTGACTAACATAACATAATAACATTTAAAAAATAAAATAAAATAAAAGGGAGGCCGCAGAGAAAACTCACTAAGATTTTGAAAGCCCTAAGGTAAACACGCTAAAAACTATAATGACGTGCCCAGCCAACACCTTGTAAGGGAGGTACGGCAAAATCCTACTCACAGCTCGCACCCTCAAGAAACTCGGGCTTCCAAGCCCATCCCGGAATCCTTTGCGCCGCACACAAGAAAGCCCTGGAGCGCTTTGGCTCCTTCGGCCACCGTAGGCTCTGCGTTGCTATGGAAACACAGCCATCATCACTATGTCGTTACAACAGGCCCCTCAGTCTCGGGTGTTCGTGGAACTGGTTCCCTGGGCTGACCGGGGCCGAGAGAACAATGTGGTCTCGGGCGGTGAGTCGCTGCCCGGCCTCCGCCGCCCCCTCGCCTCAGCACAGACCCAAACTGCCACCCGCGAGGTGCACGTAAGCGGCACCGCGGACGTGTCCGCGAGCCCGGACCGGGCGCAGGTGGCGGTGTTAGTGAGCAGCACCAAGGAGGCGGCGGCTGAGGCCAAGAAGAGCGTTTGCCGCCGCCTGGACTACATCACGCAGAGCCTCCGGCAGCAGGGCCTGCAGGTGAGAGCTTCGTAGGGGAGGCCTGCGGCCGGACCGCAAAAACCGGAGGCAGAGGTTCCGGCCCCAACGGTCCCTGGAGCCAGGTGGAGGTGGGGAGGCTCTTGAGTGTCTGGGGCACATTCGTCTCATTGGTATCACAGAGCGCCAGAACCTGGCGGAGTGAAACTTCGGCCGACAAAGTCGTCATTGGCCGCAGTGACTTACAAAGTACAAGAATGCGAATCGAGTAGGTTTTTATTTGGCCATATTTGCCGCAATAATTTTGTTTTTAACCTCGATATGATGAACTGTTAGACGTGACACATTAGATGTCAGTCAGTCTTTGTTTTGATTCTGCACCATACAATTAACAAGTGAAAACTCGGCCTGCTCTCTCCCATGTTAAGCTTCGCATGGAGTGGTTTTTCAGTATTTTTTGCAAACAGTAACGTGGGGAGGAAAATTGCATCCATTATCGTTTAATAAAGACATAAAGAATTTCTGCAATTACTTGAGTCTTAACTTTCAAAACAATTAAGCCAGTATATTGTAGATGCCACATAAATGAAATACCTCTACTTACCAGAGATGTCCATGAAACAGACACTAAATAAATCTTACCTCAACTCTACTTCTAAGAAGAAAAAAATGAACCAGCTTTATTTAATCTCAACAACAGCTCTGTTAGGCAGATTTTAATATCCCCATTTAGATTTAAAGAGGTTAAATAATGCTCTAAACTTCAGCTAGGATGGCATTTGAACTCTTGTCTTCCTGAAACTAAAATCTACATTTGTTCCAACCATAGTTGGCTCCAGATAATTAGAATGCAAGAAAATTAGAAGCCACAGAATGGGTCAACTATCTCAATTCCCTCATTTTACACAGTAGGACTCAAAAGGCCAGAGTTGTGACTTATCCAGGGTAACACCAAGTTCATAAAAGTGCTTCCTGTCTATTGTTAGACATGGCACGGGCCCAAAAAGCAAGTCTTTATTTTAAGGAAAAAATATATTTGTACTGCATTTATAAACATAAGAGTTATTTAGAAAGTCATTTGGAAAAGATGTCTCAATGACTTTACAGTTTAAAAGAATTCAAATGCTAATTATAAACAATGTGAATTAAATGGTTTAATATGTAGAAAAAATTTCCTCAAAACTGTTGCTAGTGCTGCAGTCCTGTTCAGATAATATAACTAATTCTTAAGTTATTTACATAAAATGTATACCAAGCTCACATGGTTGTAACTTCTAATATGTAAAACAATAAATTACTACATCTAACTTAATAATTACATTAGGGTTCAGTGTTCAAGGCAAGACATAGAAGGTCAGTAATCTCCCAATTATCTCTGCTAATGGAAGAAAACAGTCATGTAGGTAATCTGTTCAGTAGATAATTCAAAAAATCATTTATGTTACTTTTGAGGATGAATTATGGGTTTTCACAGTCTTTATTCATTTTAGACTTTGGCTTTGGGTTTTTAAACATCCCTCCCCTACTTAAAGGTCTCCTCATATTCCAGATTCCTTTGCTTAATAGGTGGAGCCTAATTCTCTGTCATTTTCTGTCATCTCTCTTCCCTCCTTGACTAGCTGACTCCCATTTTTTCCTTTAACAACCAGCCAAGCTCACCTCCTTGACATTCCTTTTCTAACATAACA